>NC_069499.1:2077197-2377197 GCF_027579735.1 Bombina bombina
TATGTAGCTGTACAGTCTGTAACCTGCTGTGTGTGTGTTATGTAGCTGTACAGTCTGTAACCTGCTGTGTGTGTTATGTAGCTGTACAGTCTGTAACCTGCTGTGTGTGTGTGTGTGTGTGTTATGTAGCTGTACAGTCTGTAACCTGCTGTGTGTGTGTGTGTTATAGCTGTACAGTCTGTAACCTGCTGTGTGTGTGTGTTATGTAGCTGTACAGTCTGTAACCTGCTGTGTGTGTGTGTTATGTAGCTGTGCAGTCTGTAACCTGCTGTGTGTGTGTTATGTAGCTGTACAGTCTGTAACCTGCTGTGTGTGTTATGTAGCTGTACAGTCTGTAACCTGCTGTGTGTGTTATGTAGCTGTACAGTCTGTAACCTGCTGTGTGTGTGTGTTATGTAGCTGTACAGTCTGTAACCTGCTGTGTGTGTTATGTAGCTGTACAGTCTGTAACCTGCTGTGTGTGTGTGTTATGTAGCTGTACAGTCTGTAACCTGCTGTGTGTGTGTTATGTAGCTGTGCAGTATGTAACCTGCTGTGTGTGTTATGTAGCTGTACAGTCTGTAACCTGCTGTGTGTGTGTGTTATGTAGCTGTACAGTCTGTAACCTGCTGTGTGTGTGTTATGTAGCTGTACAGTCTGTAACCTGCTGTGTGTGTGTTATGTAGCTGTACAGTCTGTAACCTGCTGTGTGTGTGTGTTATGTAGCTGTACAGTCTGTAACCTGCTGTGGTGTGTTTGTAGCTGTACAGTCTGTAACCTGCTGTGTGTGTGTTATGTAGCTGTACAGTCTGTAACCTGCTGTGTGTGTGTTATGTAGCTGTGCAGTCTGTAACCTGCTGTGTGTTATGTAGCTGTGCAGTCTGTAACCTGCTGTGTGTGTGTGTTATGTAGCTGTGCAGTCTGTAACCTGCTGTGTGTGTGTGTTATGTAGCTGTGCAGTCTGTAACCTGCTGTGTGTGTGTGTTATGTAGCTGTGCAGTCTGTAACCTGCTGTGTGTGTGTTATGTAGCTGTGCAGTCTGTAACCTGCTGTGTGTGTGTGTTATGTAGCTGTACAGTCTGTACACTGCTGTGTGTGTGTTATGTAACTGTACAGTCTGTAACCTGCTGTGTGTGTTTTATGTAGCTGTGCAGTCTGTAACCTGCTGTGTGTGTGTTATGTAGCTTTACAGTCTGTAACCTGCTGTGTGTGTGTTATGTAGCTGTACAGTCTGTAACCTGCTGTGTGTGTGTGTGTTTATGTAGCTGTGCAGTCTGTAACCTGCTGTGTGTGTGTTATGTAGCTGTGCAGTCTGTAACCTGCTGTGTGTGTGTTATGTAGCTGTACAGTCTGTAACCTGCTGTGTGTGTGTGTTATGTAGCTGTACAGTCTGTAACCTGCTGTGTGTGTGTTGTGTAGCTGCGCAGTCTGTAACCTGCTGTGGGTTGTGTTGCTGCGCAGTCTGTAACCTGCTGTGTGTTGTGTAGCTGCGCAGTCTGTAACCTGCTGTGTGTTGTGTAGCTGCACAGTCTGTACCCTGCTGTGTGGTGTGTAGCTGTGCAGTCTGTAACCTGCTGTGTGTTGTGTAGCTGCGCAGTCTGTAACCTGCTGTGTGTTGTGTTGCTGCGCAGTCTGTAACCTGCTGTGTGTTGTGTTGCTGCGCAGTCTGTAACCTGCTGTGTGTTATGTAGCTGTACAGTCTGTAACCTGCTGTGTGTGTGTGTTATGTAGCTGTACAGTCTGTAACCTGATGTGTGTGTGTGTTATGTAGCTGTGCAGTCTGTAACCTGCTGTGTGTGTGTGTGTTATGTAGCTGTGCAGTCTGTAACCTGCTGTGTGTGTGTGTTATGTAGCTGTGCAGTCTGTAACCTGCTGTGTGTGTGTTATGTAGCTCTGCAGTCTGTAACCTGCTGTGTGTGTGTTACGTAGCTGTGCAGTCTGTAACCTGCTGTGTGTGTGTGTTATGTAGCTGTACAGTCTGTAACCTGATGTGTGTGTGTGTTATGTAGCTGTGCAGTCTGTAACCTGCTGTGTGTCGTGTAGCTGTGCAGTCTGTACCCTGCTGTGTGTTGTGTAGCTGTGCAGTCTGTAACCTGCTGTGTGTTGTGTAGCTGCGCAGTCTGTAACCTGCTGTGTGTTGTGTAGCTGCGCAGTCTGTACCCTGCTGTGTGTTGTGTAGCTGCGCAGTCTGTAACCTGCTGTGTGGTGTGTAGCTGTGCAGTCTGGACCCTGCTGTGTGTCGTGTAGCTGCGCAGTCTGTAACCTGCTGTGTGTTGTGTTGCTGCGCAGTCTGTAACCTGCTGTGTGTTGTGTAGCTGCGCAGTCTGTAACCTGCTGTGTGTTGTGTAGCTGCGCAGTCTGTAAGCTGCTGTGTGTTGTGTAGCTGTGCAGTCTGTAACCTGCTGTGTGTGTGTTATGTAGCTGTGCAGTCTGTAACCTGCTGTGTGTGTGTGTTATGTAGCTGTACAGTCTGTAACCTGCTGTGTGTGTGTGTTATGTAGCTGTACAGTCTCTAACCTGCTGTGTGTGTGTGTTATGTAGCTGTGCAGTATGTAACCTGCTGTGTGTGTGTTATGTAGCTGTACAGTCTGTAACCTGCTGTGTGTGTGTGTTATGTAGCTGTACAGTCTGTAACCTGCTGTGTGTGTGTGTTATGTAGCTGTGCAGTCTGTAACCTGCTGTGTGTGTGTGTGTTATGTAGCTGTACAGTCTGTAACCTGCTGTGTGTGTGTGTTATGTAGCTGTACAGTCTGTAACCTGCTGTGTGTGTTATGTAGCTGTACAGTCTGTAACCTGCTGGTGTGTGTGTTATGTAGCTGTACAGTCTGTAACCTGCTGTGTGTGTGTGTTATGTAGCTGTACAGTCTGTAACCTGCTGTGTGTGTGTTATGTAGCTGTGCAGTCTGTAACCTGCTGTGTGTGTGTTATGTAGCTGTACAGTCTGTAACCTGCTGTGTGTGTGTGTTATGTAGCTGTACAGTCTGTAACCTGCTGTGTGTGTGTGTTATGTAGCTGTACAGTCTGTAACCTGCTGTGTGTGTGTTATGTAGCTGTACAGTCTGTAACCTGCTGTGTGTGTGTTATGTAGCTGTACAGTCTGTAACCTGATGTGTGTGTGTGTTATGTAGCTGTGCAGTCTGTAACCTGATGTGTGTGTGTGTGTGTGTTATGTAGCTGTGCAGTCTGTAACCTGCTGTGTGTGTGTGTTATGTAGCTGTGCAGTCTGTAACCTGCTGTGTGTGTGTGTTATGTAGCTGTACAGTCTGTAACCTGCTGTGTGTGTGTGTTATGTAGCTGTGCAGTCTGTAACCTGCTGTGTGTGTGTTATGTAGCTGTACAGTCTGTAACCTGCTGTGTGTGTGTGTTATGTAGCTGTGTAGTCTGTAACCTGCTGTGTGTGTGTGTGTTATGTAGCTGTGTAGTCTGTAACCTGCTGTGTGTGTGTGTTATGTAGCTGTGTAGTCTGTAACCTGCTGTGTGTGTGTGTTATGTAGCTGTGTAGTCTGTAACCTGCTGTGTGTGTGTGTTATGTAGATGTGCAGTCTGTAACCTGCTGTGTGTGTGTTATGTAGCTGTACAGTCTGTAACCTGCTGTGTGTGTGTGTTATGTAGCTGTACAGTCTGTAACCTGCTGTGTGTGTGTGTTATGTAGCTGTACAGTCTGTAACCTGTGTGTGTGTGTGTTATGTAGCTGTACAGTCTGTAACCTGCTGTGTGTGTGTGTTATGTAGCTGTACAGTCTGTAACCTGCTGTGTGTGTGTTATGTAGCTGTGACAGTCTGTAACTGTTGTGTGTGTGTGTGTTATGTAGCTGTACAGTCTGTAACCTGATGTGTGTGTGTGTTATGTAGCTGTGCAGTCTGTAACCTGCTGTGTGTGTGTTATGTAGCTGTACAGTCTGTAACCTGCTGTGTGTGTGTTATGTAGCTGTACAGTCTGTAACCTGCTGTGTGTGTGTGTGTGTTATGTAGCTGTACAGTCTGTAACCTGCTGTGTGTGTGTGTGTTATGTAGCTGTACAGTCTGTAACCTGCTGTGTGTGTGTTATGTAGCTGTACAGTCTGTAACTGCTGTTGTGTGTTGTTATGTAGCTGTACAGTCTGTAACCTGCTGTGTGTGTGTTATGTAGCTGTACAGTCTGTAACCTGCCCTCGTGTGTAGTGTGTTATGTAGCTGTACAGTCTGTAACCCTGCTGTGTGTGTGTTATGTAGCTGTTCAGTCTGTAACCTGCTGTGTGTGTGTGTTATGTAGCTGTACAGTCTGTACCTGCTGTGTGTGTGTTATGTAGCTGTACAGTCTGTAACCTGCTGTGTTGTGTGTGTTAAGTAGCTGTAAGCTCTGTACTCCTGCTGTGTGTGTGTGTGTTATGTAGCTGTACAGTCTGTAACCTGCTGTGTGTGTGTATGTAAGCTTCTGTACAGTCTGTAACCTCGCCTCTGTGTGTGTGTTATGTAGCTGTACAGTCTGTAACCTGCTCGTGTGTGTGTGTTATGTAGCTGTACAGTCTGTACTCGCTGTGTGCAGTCTGTAGATGTACAGTCTGTAACCTGATGTGTGTTGTGTGTTATGTAGCTGTACAGTCTGTAACCTGCTGTGTGTGTGTGTTATGTAGCTGTGCAGTCTGTAACCTGCTGTGTGTGTGTGTAATGTAGCTGTACAGTCTGTAACCTGCTGTGTGTGTGTGTGTTATGTAGCTGTACAGTCTGTAACCTGCTGTGTGTGTGTGTTATGTAGCTGTACAGTCTGTAACCTGCTGTGTGTGTGTGTGTTATGTAGCTGTACAGTCTGTAACCTGCTGTGTGTGTGTTATGTAGCTGTACAGTCTGTAACCTGCTGTGTGTGTGTGTTATGTAGCTGTACAGTCTGTAACCTGCTGTGTGTGTGTGTTATGTAGCTGTACAGTCTGTAACCTGCTGTGTGTGTGTGTGTTATGTAGCTGTACAGTCTGTAACCTGCTGTGTGTGTGTTATGTAGCTGTACAGTCTGTATCCTGCTGTGTGTGTGTGTTATGTAGCTGTACAGTCTGTAACCTGCTGTGTGTGTGTTATGTAGCTGTACAGTCTGTAACCTACTGTGTGTGTGTTATGTAGCTGTGCAGTCTGTAACCTGCTGTGTGTGTGTTGTGTAGCTGTGCAGTCTGTAACCTGCTGTGTGTGTGTTATGTAGCTGTACAGTCTGTAACCTGCTGTGTGTGTGTGTTATGTAGCTTTACAGTCTGTAACCTACTGTGTGTGTGTTATGTAGCTTTGCAGTCTGTAACCTGCTGTGTGTGTGTTATGTAGCTGTACAGTCTGTAACCTGCTGTGTGTGTGTTATGTAGCTGTGCAGTCTGTAACCTGCTGTGTGTGTGTTATGTAGCTGTACAGTCTGTAACCTGATGTGTGTGTGTTATGTAGCTGTGCAGTCTGTAAACTGCTGTGTGTGTGTGTGTGTGTTATGTAGCTGTACAGTCTGTAACCTGCTGTGTGTGTGTGTTATGTAGCTGTACAGTCTGTAACCTGCTGTGTGTGTTATGTAGCTGTGTAGTCTGTAACCTGCTGTGTGTGTGTTATGTAGCTGTACAGTCTGTAACCTGCTGTGTGTGTGTGTTATGTAGCTGTACAGTCTGTAACCTGCTGTGTGTGTGTGTTATGTAGCTGTACAGTCTGTAACCTGCTGTGTGTGTGTTATGTAGCTGTACAGTCTGTAACCTGCTGTGTGTGTGTGTTATGTAGCTGTACAGTCTGTAACCTGCTGTGTGTGTGTGTTATGTAGCTGTACAGTCTGTAACCTGCTGTGTGTGTGTGTTATGTAGCTGTACAGTCTGTAACCTGCTGGTGTGTGTGTTTTATGTAGCTGTACAGTCTGTAACCTGTGTGTGTGTGTTATGTAGCTGGAACAGTCTGTAAACCTGCTGTGTGTGTGTGTGTGTTATGTAGCGTACAGTCTGTAACCTGTGTGTGTGTGTGTTATGTAGCAGTACAGTCTGTAACCTGATGTGAGTGTGTGTTATGTAGCTGTATGCAGTAGTCTGTAAACCTGCTGTGGGTGCTGTGTGGTGTATGTCACGCTGTACAGTCTGTAACATGCTGGTGTGTGTGTGGTTTAATGTCGCTGTACAGTCTGTAACTGCTGTGTGTGTGTGTGTGTAATGTAGCTGCTACCGTCTGTAACCTGCTGTGGTGTGTGTGTATGGTAGCTGTACAGTCTTTAACCTGCTGTGTGTGTGTGTGTGTGTTATGTAGCTGTACAGTCTGTAACCTGCTGTGTGTGTGTTATGTAGCTGTACAGTCTGTAACCTGCTGTGTGTGTGTTATGTAGCTGTACAGTCTGTAACCTGCTGTGTGTGTGTGTGTGTTATGTAGCTGTACGAGTCTGTAACCTGCTGTTGGTTGTGTGTTATGTAGCTGTACAGTCTGTAACCTGCTGTGTGTGTGTGTTATGTAGCTGTACAGTCTGTAACCTGCTGTGTGTGTGTTTTGTAGCTGTACAGTCTGTAACCTGCTGTGTGTGTGTGTGTGTTATGTAGCTGTGCAGTCTGTAACCTGCTGTGTGTGTGTTATGTAGCTGTGCAGTCTGTAACCTGCTGTGTGTGTGTTATGTAGCTGTACAGTCTGTAACCTGCTGTGTGTGTGTGTTATGTAGCTGTACAGTCTGTAAACTGCTGTGTGTGTGTTATGTAGCTGTACAGTCTGTAACCTGCTGTGTGTGTGTGTGTTATGTAGCTGTACAGTCTGTAACCTGCTGTGTGTGTGTTATGTAGCTGCAGTCTGTAACCTGCTGTGTGTGTGTTATGTAGCTGTACAGTCTGTAACCTGCTGTGTGTGTGTTATGTAGCTGTACAGTCTGTAACCTGCTGTGTGTGTGTTATGTAGCTGTACAGTCTGTAACCTGCTGTGTGTGTGTGTTTTATGTAGCTGTACAGTCTGTAACCTGCTGTGTGTGTGTGTTATGTAGCTGTACAGTCTGTAACCTGCTGTGTGTGTGTGTTATGTAGCTGTACAGACTGTAACCTGCTGTGTGTGTGTGTTATGTAGCTGTTCAGTCTGTAACCTGCTGTGTGTGTGTTATGTAGCTGTACAGTCTGTAACCTGCTGTGTGTGTGTGTGTGTTATGTAGCTGTACAGTCTGTAACCTGCTGTGTGTGTGTGTTATTTAGCTGTACAGTCTGTAACCTGCTTTGTGTGTGTGTTATGTAGCTGTACAGTCTGTAACCTGCTGTGTGTGTGTGTTATGTAGCTGTACAGTCTGTAACCTGCTGTGTGTGTGTGTTATGTAGCTGTACAGTCTGTAACCTGCTGTGTGTGTGTGTATGTAGCTGTACAGTCTGTAACCTGCTGTGTGTGTGTGTTCTGTAGCTGTTCAGTCTGTAACCTGCTGTGTGTGTGTGTTATGTCAGCAGGTTACAGACTGTAACCTGCTGTGTGTGTGTGTTATGTAGCTGTACAGTCTGTAACCTGCTGTGTGTGTGTTATGTAGCTGTACAGTCTGTAACCTGCTGTGTGTGTGTGTGTTATGTAGCTGTACAGTCTGTAACCTGCTGTGTGTGTGTGTGTTATGTAGCTGTGCAGTCTGTAACCTGCTGTGTGTGTGTGTGTGTGTTATGTAGCTGTGCAGTCTGTAACCTGCTGTGTGTGTGTGTTATGTAGCTGTGCAGTCTGTAACCTGCTGTGTGTGTGTGTTATGTAGCTGTACAGTCTGTAACCTGCTGTGTGTGTGTGTGTGTGTGTTATGTAGCTGTACAGTCTGTAACCTGCTGTGTGTGTGTTTGTAGCTGTACAGTCTGTAACCTGCTGTGTGTGTGTTATGTAGCTGTACAGTCTGTAACCTGCTGTGTGTGTGTTATGTAGCTGTACAGTCTGTAACCTGCTGTGTGTGTGTGTTATGTAGCTGTACAGTCTGTAACCTGCTGTGTGTGTGTGTTATGTAGCTGTACAGTCTGTAACCTGCTGTGTGTGTGTTATGTAGCTGTACAGTCTGTAACTGCTGTGTGTGTGTGTTATGTAGCTGTACAGTCTGTAACCTGCTGTGTGTGTGTTATGTAGCTGTGCAGTCTGTAACCTGCTGTGTGTGTGTGTTATGTAGCTGTACAGTCTGTAACCTGCTGTGTGTGTGTTATGTTGCTGTACAGTCTGTAACCTGCTGTGTGTGTGTTATGTAGCTGTACAGTCTGTAACCTGCTGTGTGTGTTATGTAGCTGTACAGTCTGTAACCTGCTGTGTGTGTGTGTGTGTTATGTAGCTGTACAGTCTGTAACCTGCTGTGTGTGTGTGTTATGTAGCTGTACAGTCTGTAACCTGCTGTGTGTGTGTGTGTTATGTAGCTGTACAGTCTGTAACCTGCTGTGTGTGTGTGTTATGTAGCTGTACAGTCTGTAACCTGCTGTGTGTGTGTTATGTAGCTGTACAGTCTGTAACCTGTGTGTGTGTTGTGTAGCTGTGTAGTCTGTAACCTGCTGTGTGTGTGTGTTATGTAGCTGTGTAGTCTGTAACCTGCTGTGTGTGTGTTATGTAGCTGTGTAGTCTGTAACCTGCTGTGTGTGTGTGTGTTATGTAGCTGTACAGTCTGTAACCTGCTGTGTGTGTGTGTGTTATGTAGCTGTGCAGTCTGTAACCTGCTGTGTGTGTGTGTGTTATGTAACCGTGTAGTCTGTAACCTGCTGTGTGTGTGTGTTATGTAGCTGTACAGTCTGTAACCTGCTGTGTGTGTGTTATGTAGCTGTGTAGTCTGTAACCTGCTGTGTGTGTGTGTTATGTAGCTGTACTGTCTGTTACCTGCTGTGTGTGTGTTATGTAGCTGTACAGTCTGTAACCTGCTGTGTGTGTGTTATGTAGCTGTACAGTCTGTAACCTGCTGTGTGTGTGTGTTATGTAGCTGTACAGTCTGTAACCTGCTGTGTGTGTGTTATGTAGCTGTGCAGTCTGTAACCTGCTGTGTGTGTGTGTTATGTAGCTGTACAGTCTGTAACCTGCTGTGTGTGTGTGTTATATGTAGCTGTACAGTCTGTAACCTGCTGTGTGTGTGTGTTATGTAGCTGTACAGTCTGTAACCTGCTGTGTGTGTGTTATGTAGCTGTACAGTCTGTAACCTGCTGTGTGTGTGTGTTATGTAGCTGTACAGTCTGTAACCTGCTGTGTGTGTGTTATGTAGCTGTACAGTCCTGTAACCTGCTGTGTGTGTGTTATGTAGCTGTACAGTCTGTAACCTGCTGTGTGTGTGTGTTATGTAGCTGTACAGTCTGTAACCTGCTGTGTGTGTGTGTTATGTAGCTGTACAGTCTGTAACCTGCTGTGTGTGTGTGTTATGTAGCTGTACAGTCTGTAACCTGCTGTGTGTGTGTTATGTAGCTGTACAGTCTGTAACCTGCTGTGTGTGTTATGTAGCTGTACAGTCTGTAACCTGCTGTGTGTGTGTGTTATGTAGCTGTACAGTCTGTAACCTGCTGTGTGTGTGTGTTATGTAGCTGTACAGTCTGTAACCTGCTGTGTGTGTGTGTTATGTAGCTGTACAGTCTGTCTGTAACGCTGCTGTGGGTGTGTGTGTGTTATGTAGCTGTACAGTCTGTAACCTGCTGTGTGTGTGTGTGTTATGTAGCTGTGTAGTCTGTAACCTGCTGTGTGTGTGTTATGTAGCTGTACAGTCTGTAACCTGCTGTGTGTGTGTGTGTGTTATGTAGCTGTACAGTCTGTAACCTGCTGTGTGTGTGTTATGTAGCTGTACAGTCTGTAACCTGCTGTGTGTGTGTGTGTTATGTAGCTGTACAGTCTGTAACCTGCTGTGTGTGTGTTATGTAGCTGTACAGTCTGTAACCTGCTGTGTGTGTGTTATGTAGCTGTACAGTCGTAACCTGCTGTGTGTGTGTGTTATGTAGCTGTACAGTCTGTAACCTGCTGTGTGTGTGTGTTATGTAGCTGTACAGTCTGTAACCTGCTGTGTGTGTGTGTTATGTAGCTGTACAGTCTGTAACCTGCTGTGTGTGTGTTATGTAGCTGTACAGTCTGTAACCTGCTGTGTGTGTGTTATGTAGCTGTACAGTCTGTAACCTGCTGTGTGTGTGTGTTATGTAGCTGTACAGTCTGTAACCTGCTGTTGTGTGTGTGTTATGTAGCTGTACAGTCTGTAACCTGCTGTGTGTGTGTGTTATGTAGCTGTACAGTCTGTAACCTGCTGTGTGTGTGTGTTATGTAGCTGTACAGTCTGTAACCTGCTGTGTGTGTGTGTTATGTAGCTGTACAGTCTGTAACCTGCTGTGTGTGTGTGTTATGTAGCTGTACAGTCTGTAACCTGCTGTGTGTGTGTGTGTTATGTAGCTGTACAGTCTGTAACCTGCTGTGTGTGTGTTATGTAGCTGTACAGTCTGTAACCTGCTGTGTGTGTGTTATGTAGCTGTACAGTCTGTAACCTGCTGTGTGTGTGTGTGTGTGTTATGTAGCTGTACAGTCTGTAACCTGCTGTGTGTGTGTGTGTTATGTAGCTGTGCAGTCTGTAACCTGCTGTGTGTGTGTGTTATGTAGCTGTACAGTCTGTAACCTGCTGTGTGTGTGTGTGTTATGTAGCTGTACAGTCTGTAACCTGCTGTGTGTAGTGTTATGTAGCTGTGACTGTCTGTAACACCTGGCTGTGTGTGTTATGTAGCTGTGCAGTCTGTAACCTGCTGTGTGTGTGTTATGTAGCTGTACAGTCCTGTAACCTGCTGTGGGTGTGTGTTATGTAGCTGTACAGTCCTGTAACCTGCTGTGTGTGTGTTTATGTAGCTGTACAGTCTGTAACCTGCTGTGTGTGTGTTATGCTAGCGTACAGTCTGTAACCTGCTGTGTGTGTGTTGTAGCTGTAGTCTGTAGAACCCTGCTGTGTGTGTGTGTTGATGTAGCTGTGCAGTCTGTAACCTGCTGTGTGTGTGTTTTATGTAGCTGTACAGTCTGTAACCTGCTGTGTGTGTGTTATGTAGCTGTACAGTCTGTAACCTGCTGTGTGTGTGTGTGTGTTATGTAGCTGTACAGTCTGTAACCTGCTGTGTGTGTGTGTGTGTGTTATGTAGCTGTACAGTCTGTAACCTGCTGTGTGTGTGTGTTTATGTAGCTGTACAGTCTGTAACCTGCTGTGTGTGTGTGTTATGTAGCTGTACAGTCTGTAACCTGCTGTGTGTGTGTGTTATGTAGCTGTGCAGTCTGTAACCTGCTGTGTGTGTGTGTTATGTAGCTGTACAGTCTGTAACCTGCTGTGTGTGTGTTATGTAGCTGTACAGTCTGTAACCTGCTGTGTGTGTGTTATGTAGCTGTACAGTCTGTAACCTGCTGTGTGTGTGTGTGTGTTATGTAGCTGTACAGTCTGTAACCTGCTGTGTGTGTGTGTTATGTAGCTGTACAGTCTGTAACCTGCTGTGTGTGTGTGTTATGTAGCTGTACAGTCTGTAACCTGCTGTGTGTGTGTGTATGTAGCTGTGCAGTCTGTAACCTGCTGTGTGTGTGTGTTATGTAGCTGTACAGTCTGTAACCTGCTGTGTGTGTGTGTGTGTTTTTTTTATGTAGCTGTACAGTCTGTAACCTGCTGTGTGTGTGTTATGTAGCTGTACAGTCTGTAACCTGCTGTGTGTGTGTTATGTAGCTGTACAGTCTGTAACCTGCTGTGTGTGTGTTATGTAGCTGTACAGTCTGTAACCTGCTGTGTGTGTGTGTTATGTAGCTGTACAGTCTGTAACCTGCTGTGTGTGTGTGTGTTATGTAGCTGTACAGTCTGTAACCTGCTGTGTGTGTGTGTGTGTTATGTAGCTGTACAGTCTGTAACCTGCTGTGTGTGTGTGTTATGTAGCTGTGCAGTCTGTAACCTGCTGTGTGTGTGTTATGTAGCTGTACAGTCTGTAACCTGCTGTGTGTGTTATGTAGCTGTACAGTCTGTAACCTGCTGTGTGTGTGTTATGTAGCTGTACAGTCTGTAACCTGCTGTGTGTGTGTTATGTAGCTGTACAGTCTGTAACCTGCTGTGTGTGTGTTATGTAGCTGTACAGTCTGTAACCTGCTGTGTGTGTGTGTTATGTAGCTGTACAGTCTGTAACCTGCTGTGTGTGTGTTATGTAGCTGTACAGTCTGTAACCTGCTGTGTGTGTGTGTTATGTAGCTGTACAGTCTGTAACCTGCTGTGTGTGTGTGTTATGTAGCTGTACAGTCTGTAACCTGCTGTGTGTGTGTGTGTTATGTAGCTGTACAGTCTGTAACCTGCTGTGTGTGTGTTATGTAGCTGTACAGTCTGTAACCTGCTGTGTGTGTGTGTTATGTAGCTGTACAGTCTGTAACCTGCTGTGTGTGTTATGTAGCTGTACAGTCTGTAACCTGCTGTGTGTGTGTTATGTAGCTGTACAGTCTGTAACCTGCTGTGTGTGTGTTATGTAGCTGTACAGTCTGTAACCTGCTGTGTGTGTGTTATGTAGCTGTGCAGTCTGTAACCTGCTGTGTGTGTGTGTTATGTAGCTGTACAGTCTGTAACCTGCTGTGTGTGTGTGTTATGTAGCTGTACAGTCTGTAACCTGCTGTGTGTGTGTGTTATGTAGCTGTGCAGTCTGTAACCTTCTGTGTGTGTGGTTATGTAGCTGTGCAGTCTGTAACCTGCTGTGTGTGTGTGTTATGTAGCTGTACAGTCTGTCTGCTGCTGTGTGTGTGTTATGTAGCTGTACAGTCTGTAACCTGCTGTGTGTGTGTTATGTAGCTGTACAGTCTGTAACCTGCTGTGTGTGTGTGTTATGTAGCTGTACAGTCTGTAACCTGCTGTGTGTGTGTTATGTAGCTGTACAGTCTGTAACCTGCTGTGTGTGATTTATGTAGCTGTACAGTCTGTAACCTGCTGTGTGTGTGTGTTATGTAGCTGTACAGTCTGTAACCTGCTGTGTGTGTGTGTTATGTAGCTGTACAGTCTGTAACCGCTGTGTGTGTGTGTTATGTAGCTGTACAGTCTGTAACCTGCTGTGTGTGTGTGTTATGTAGCTGTACAGTCTGTAACCTGCTGTGTGTGTGTGTTATGTAGCTGTACAGTCTGTAACCTGCTGTGTGTGTGTTATGTAGCTGTACAGTCTGTAACCTGCTGTGTGTGTGTGTGTTATGTAGCTGTACAGTCTGTAACCTGCTGTGTGTGTGTTATGTAGCTGTACAGTCTGTAACCTGCTGTGTGTGTGTTATGTAGCTGTACAGTCTGTAACCTGCTGTGTGTGTGTTATGTAGCTGTACAGTCTGTAACCTGCTGTGTGTGTGTGTTATGTAGCTGTACAGTCTGTAACCTGCTGTGTGTGTGTTATGTAGCTGTACAGTCTGTAACCTGCTGTGTGTGTTATGTAGCTGTACAGTCTGTAACCTGCTGTGTGTGTGTGTTATGTAGCTGTACAGTCTGTAACCTGCTGTGTGTGTGTGTTATGTAGCTGTACAGTCTGTAACCTGCTGTGTGTGTGTGTGTTATGTAGCTGTGCAGTCTGTAACCTGCTGTGTGTGTGTGTGTTATGTAGCTGTGCAGTCTGTAACCTGCTGTGTGTGTGTGTTATGTAGCTGTGCAGTCTGTAACCTGCTGTGTGTGTGTTATGTAGCTGTACAGTCTGTAACCTGCTGTGTGTGTGTGTTATGTAGCTGTACTGTCTGTAAGCTGCTGTGTGTGTGTTATGTAGCTGTAGAGTCTGTAACCTGCTGTGTGTGTGTTATGTAGCTGTCAGTCTGTAACCTGCTGTGTGTGTGTTATGTAGCTGTACAGTCTGTAACCTGCTGTGTGTGTGTTATGTAGCTGTACAGTCTGTAACCTGCTGTGTGTGTGTTATGTAGCTGTACAGTCTGTAACCTGCTGTGTGTGTGTTATGTAGCTGTGCAGTCTGTAACCTGCTGTGTGTGTGTTATGTAGCTGTACAGTCTGTAACCTGCTGTGTGTGTGTGTTATGTAGCTGTACAGTCTGTAACCTGCTGTGTGTGTGTTATGTAGCTGTACAGTCTGTAACCTGCTGTGTGTGTTGTTATGTAGCTGCTCAGTCTGTAACCTGCTGTGTGTGTTGTATGTAGCTGTGCAGTCTGTAACCTGCTGTGTGTGTGTTAGTGTAGCTGTACAGTCTGTAACCTGCTGGGTGTGTGTGTTATGTAGCTGTAGCAGTCCTGTAACCTGCTGTGTGTGTGTGTTATGTAGCTGTACAGTCTGTAACCTGCTGTGTGTGTGTGTTATGTAGCTGTACAGTCTGTAACCTGCTGTGTGTGTGTGTTATGTAGCTGTGCAGTCTGTAACCTGCTGTGTGTGTGTGTTATGTAGCTGTACAGTCTGTAACCTGCTGTGTGTGTGTGTTATGTAGCTGTACAGTCTGTAACCTGCTGTGTGTGTGTGTTATGTAGCTGTACAGTCTGTAACCTGCTGTGTGTGTGTGTTATGTAGCTGTACAGTCTGTAACCTGCTGTGTGTGTGTGTTATGTAGCTGTACAGTCTGTAACCTGCTGTGTGTGTGTTATGTAGCTGTACAGTCTGTAACCTGCTGTGTGTGTGTGTTATGTAGCTGTACAGTCTGTAACCTGCTGTGTGTGTGTGTGTTATGTAGCTGTACAGTCTGTAACCTGCTGTGTGTGTGTTATGTAGCTGTGCAGTCTGTAACCTGCTGTGTGTGTGTTATGTAGCTGTACAGTCTGTAACCTGCTGTGTGTGTGTGTTATGTAGCTGTACAGTCTGTAACCTGCTGTGTGTGTGTGTTATGTAGCTGTACAGTCTGTAACCTGCTGTGTGTGTGTTATGTAGCTGTACAGTCTGTAACCTGCTGTGTGTGTGTGTTATGTAGCTGTACAGTCTGTAACCTGCTGTGTGTGTGTGTTATGTAGCTGTGCAGTCTGTAACCTGATGTGTGTGTGTGTGTGTGTGTTATGTAGCTGTGCAGTCTGTAACCTGCTGTGTGTGTGTGTTATGTAGCTGTGCAGTCTGTAACCTGCTGTGTGTGTGTGTTATGTAGCTGTACAGTCTGTAACCTGCTGTGTGTGTGTGTTATGTAGCTGTGCAGTCTGTAACCTGCTGTGTGTGTGTTATGTAGCTGTGCAGTCTGTAACCTGCTGTGTGTGTGTGTGTTATGTAGCTGTGTAGTCTGTAACCTGCTGTGTGTGTGTGTGTTATGTAGCTGTGTAGTCTGTAACCTGCTGTGTGTGTGTGTTATGTAGCTGTGTAGTCTGTAACCTGCTGTGTGTGTGTTTTATGTAGCTGTGTAGTCTGTAACCTGCTGTGTGTGTGTGTTATGTAGCTGTGCAGTCTGTAACCTGCTGTGTGTGTGTGTGTTATGTAGCTGTGCAGTCTGTAACCTGCTGTGTGTGTGTGTTATGTAGCTGTGCAGTCTGTAACCTGCTGTGTGTGTGTTATGTAGCTGTGCAGTCTGTAACCTGCTGTGTGTGTGTTATGTAGCTGTACAGTCTGTAACCTGCTGTGTGTATGTGTTATGTAGCTGTACAGTCTGTAACCTGCTGTGTGTGTGTGTGTTATGTAGCTGTACAGTCTGTAACCTGCTTTGTGTGTGTGTGTGTTATGTAGCTGTACAGTCTGTAACCTGCTGTGTGTTGTGTAGCTGCGCAGTCTGTAAGCTGCTGTGTGTTGTGTAGCTGTGCAGTCTGTAACCTGCTGTGTGTGTGTGTGTTATGTAGTTGTACAGTCTGTAACCTGCTGTGTGTGTGTGTGTGTTATGTAGCTGTACAGTCTGTAACCTGCTGTGTGTGTGTGTTATGTAGCTGTACAGTCTGTAACCTGCTGTGTGTGTGTGTTATGTAGCTGTACAGTCTGTAACCTGCTGTGTGTATGTGTTATGTAGCTGTACAGTCTGTAACCTGCTGTGTGTGTGTGTGTTATGTAGCTGTACAGTCTGTAACCTGCTGTGTGTGTGTGTTATGTAGCTGTACAGTCTGTAACCTGCTGTGTGTGTGTTATGTAGCTGTACAGTCTGTAACCTGCTGTGTGTGTGTGTTATGTAGCTGTACAGTCTGTAACCTGCTGTGTGTGTGTGTTATGTAGCTGTACAGTCTGTAACCTGCTGTGTGTGTGTGTTATGTAGCTGTACAGTCTGTAACCTGCTGTGTGTGTGTGTTATGTAGCTGTACAGTCTGTAACCTGCTGTGTGTGTGTTATGTAGCTGTACAGTCTGTAACCTGCTGTGTGTGTGTGTTATGTAGCTGTACAGTCTGTAACCTGCTGTGTGTGTGTGTGTTATGTAGCTGTACAGTCTGTAACCTGCTGTGTGTGTGTGTTATGTAGCTGTACAGTCTGTAACCTGCTGTGTGTGTGTTATGTAGCTGTACAGTCTGTAACCTGCTGTGTGTGTGTGTTATGTAGCTGTACAGTCTGTAACCTGCTGTGTGTGTGTGTGTTATGTAGCTGTACAGTCTGTAACCTGCTGTGTGTGTGTTATGTAGCTGTACAGTCTGTAACCTGCTGTGTGTGTGTGTTATGTAGCTGTACAGTCTGTAACCTGCTGTGTGTGTGTTTTGTAGCTGTGCAGTCTGTAACCTGCTGTGTGTGTGTGTTATGTAGCTGTGCAGTCTGTAACCTGCTGTGTGTGTGTGTGTTATGTAGCTGTACTGTCTGTAACCTGCTGTGTGTGTGTGTTATGTAGCTGTACAGTCTGTAACCTGCTGTGTGTGTGTGTTATGTAGCTGTACAGTCTGTAACCTGCTGTGTGTGTGTGTGTTATGTAGCTGTACAGTCTGTAACCTGCTGTGTGTGTGTTATGTAGCTGTACAGTCTGTAACCTGCTGTGTGTGTGTGTTATGTAGCTGTACAGTCTGTAACCTGCTGTGTGTGTGTGTATGTAGCTGTACAGTCTGTAACCTGCTGTGTGTGTGTTATGTAGCTGTACAGTCTGTAACCTGCTGTGTGTGTGTTATGTAGCTGTGCAGTCTGTAACCTGCTGTGTGTGTGTGTGTTATGTAGCTGTGCAGTCTGTAACCTGCTGTGTGTTATGTAGCTGTGCAGTCTGTAACCTGCTGTGTGTGTGTTGTGTAGCTGTGCAGTCTGTAACCTGCTGTGTGTGTGTGTGTGTGTTGTGTAGCTGTGCAGTCTGTAACCTGCTGTGTGTTGTGTTGCTGCGCAGTCTGTAACCTGCTGTGTGTTGTGTAGCTGCGCAGTCTGTATCCTGCTGTGTGTTGTGTAGCTGCGCAGTCTGTACCCTGCTGTGTGTTGTGTAGCTGCGCAGTCTGTACCCTGCTGTGTGTCGTGTAGCTGTACAGTCTGTAACCTGCTGTGTGTGTGTGTTATGTAGCTGTGCAGTCTGTAACCTGCTGTGTGTGTGTGTTATGTAGCTGTACAGTCTGTAACCTGCTGTGTGTGTGTGTGTTATGTAACTGTACAGTCTGTAACCTGCTGTGTGTGTGTGTGTTATGTAGCTGTGCAGTCTGTAACCTGCTGTGTGTGTTATGTAGCTGTGCAGTCTGTAACCTGCTGTGTGTGTGTTATGTAGCTGTACAGTCTGTAACCTGCTGTGTGTGTGTTATGTAGCTGTACAGTCTGTAACCTGCTGTGTGTGTTATGTAGCTGTACAGTCTGTAACCTGCTGTGTGTGTGTTATGTAGCTGTGCAGTCTGTAACCTGCTGTGTGTGTGTTATGTAGCTGTGCAGTCTGTAACCTGCTGTGTGTGTGTTATGTAGCTGTGCAGTCTGTAACCTGCTGTGTGTGTGTGTTATGTAGCTGTGCAGTCTGTAACCTGCTGTGTGTGTGTTGTGTAGCTGTGCAGTCTGTAACCTGCTGTGTGTGTGTTATGTAGCTGTGTAGTCTGTAACCTGCTGTGTGTGTGTGTTATGTAGCTGTACAGTCTGTAACCTGTTGTGTGTGTGTGTGTTATGTAGCTGTGCAGTCTGTAACCTGCCGTGTGTGTGTGTTATGTAGCTGTACAGTCTGTAACCTGCTGTGTGTGTGTGTTATGTAGCTGTACAGTCTGTAACCTGCTGTGTGTGTGTGTTATGTAGCTGTACAGTCTGTAACCTGCTGTGTGTGTGTTATGTAGCTGTACAGTCTGTAACCTGCTGTGTGTGTGTTTTGTAGCTGTGCAGTCTGTAACCTGCTGTGTGTGTGTTTTGTAGCTGTGCAGTCTGTAACCTGCTGTGTGTGTGTTATGTAGCTATACAGTCTGTAACCTACTGTGTGTGTTATGTAGCTATACAGTCTGTAACCTACTGTGTGTGTGTTATGTAGCTGTACAGTCTGTAACCTGCTGTGTGTGTGTTATGTAGCTGTACAGTCTGTAACCTGCTGTGTGTGTGTTATGTAGCTGTACAGTCTGTAACCTGCTGTGTGTGTGTTATGTAGCTGTGCAGTCTGTAACCTGCTGTGTGTGTGTGTTATGTAGCTGTGCAGTCTGTAACCTGCTGTGTGTGTGTGTTATGTAGCTGTACAGTCTGTAACCTGCTGTGTGTGTGTGTTATGTAGCTGTACAGTCTTTAAACTGCTGTGTGTGTGTGTTATGTAGCTGTGCAGTCTGTAACCTGTTGTGTGTGTGTGTTATGTAGCTGTACAGTCTGTAACCTGCTGTGTGTGTTATGTAGCTGTGCAGTCTGTAACCTGCTGTGTGTGTGTTATGTAGCTATGCAGTCTGTAACCTGATGTGTGTGTGTGTGTGTTATGTAGCTGTACAGTCTGTAACCTGCTGTGTGTGTTATGTAGCTGTGCAGTCTGTAACCTGCTGTGTGTATGTGTTATGTAGCTGTGCAGTCTGTAACCTGCTGTGTGTGTGTTATGTAGCTATGCAGTCTGTAACCTGATGTGTGTGTGTGTTATGTAGCTGTGCAGTCTGTAACCTGCTGTGTGTGTGTGTTATGTAGCTGTACAGTCTGTAACCTGCTGTGTGTGTGTGTTATGTAGCTGTACAGTCTGTAACCTGCTGTGTGTGTGTTATGTAGCTGTACAGTCTGTAACCTGCTGTGTGTGTGTGTTATGTAGCTGTACAGTCTGTAACCTGCTGTGTGTGTGTGTTATGTAGCTGTACAGTCTGTAACCTGCTGTGTGTGTGTGTTATGTAGCTGTACAGTCTGTAACCTGCTGTGTGTGTGTGTTATGTAGCTGTACAGTCTGTAACCTGCTGTGTGTGTGTTATGTAGCTGTACAGTCTGTAACCTGCTGTGTGTGTGTTATGTAGCTGTGCAGTCTGTAACCTGCTGTGTGTTATGTAGCTGTGCAGTCTGTAACCTGCTGTGTGTTATGTAGCTGTGCAGTCTGTAACCTGCTGTGTGTGTGTGTTATGTAGCTGTGCAGTCTGTAACCTGCTGTGTGTGTGTGTTATGTAGCTGTGCAGTCTGTAACCTGCTGTGTGTGTGTGTTATGTAGCTGTGCAGTCTGTAACCTGCTGTGTGTGTGTGTTATGTAGCTGTGCAGTCTGTAACCTGCTGTGTGTGTGTGTTATGTAGCTGTACAGTCTGTAACCTGCTGTGTGTGTGTTATGTAACTGTACAGTCTGTAACCTGCTGTGTGTGTTATGTAGCTGTGCAGTCTGTAACCTGCTGTGTGTGTGTTATGTAGCTGTGCAGTCTGTAACCTGCTGTGTGTGTGTTATGTAGCTGTGCAGTCTGTAACCTGCTGTGTGTGTGTTATGTAGCTGTACAGTCTGTAACCTGCTGTGTGTGTGTTATGTAGCTGTACAGTCTGTAACCTGCTGTGTGTGTGTTATGTAGCTGTACAGTCTGTAACCTGCTGTGTGTGTGTGTTATGTAGCTGTACAGTCTGTAACCTGCTGTGTGTGTGTGTTATGTAGCTGTACAGTCTGTAACCTGCTGTGTGTGTGTTATGTAGCTGTACAGTCTGTAACCTGCTGTGTGTGTGTTATGTAACTGTACAGTCTGTAACCTGCTGTGTGTGTGTTATGTAGCTGTGCAGTCTGTAACCTGCTGTGTGTGTGTGTTATGTAGCTGTACAGTCTGTAACCTGCTGTGTGTGTTATGTAGCTGTGCAGTCTGTAACCTGCTGTGTGTGTGTTATGTAGCTGTGCAGTCTGTAACCTGCTGTGTGTGTTATGTAGCTGTACAGTCTGTAACCTGCTGTGTGTGTGTGTTATGTAGCTGTACAGTCTGTAACCTGCTGTGTGTGTGTGTTATGTAGCTGTACAGTCTGTAACCTTCTGTGTGTGTGTTATGTAGCTGTGCAGTCTGTAACCTGCTGTGTGTTGTGTAGCTGCGCAGTCTGTAACCTGCTGTGTGTTGTGTAGCTGCGCAGTCTGTAACCTGCTGTGTGTTGTGTTGCTGCGCAGTCTGTAACCTGCTGTGTGTTGTGTTGCTGCGCAGTCTGTAACCTGCTGTGTGTTGTGTTGCTGCGCAGTCTGTAACCTGCTGTGTGTTTTGTAGCTGCGCAGTCTGTAACCTGCTGTGTGTGTGTGTTATGTAGCTGTGCAGTCTGTAACCTGCTGTGTGTGTGTGTTATGTAGCTGTACAGTCTGTAACCTGCTGTGTGTTATGTAGCTGTACAGTCTGTAACCTGCTGTGTGTTATGTAGCTGTACAGTCTGTAACCTGCTGTGTGTTGTGTTGCTGCGCAGTCTGTAACCTGCTGTGTGTTGTGTTGCTGCGCAGTCTGTAACCTGCTGTGTGTTGTGTAGCTGCGCAGTCTGTAACCTGCTGTGTGTTGTGTTGCTGCGCAGTCTGTAACCTGCTGTGTGTTGTGTTGCTGCGCAGTCTGTAACCTGCTGTGTGTGTGTTGTGTAGCTGTGCAGTCTGTAACCTGCTGTGTGTTGTGTAGCTGCGCAGTCTGTAACCCGCTGTGTGTTGTGTTGCTGCGCAGTCTGTAACCTGCTGTGTGTTGTGTTGCTGCGCAGTCTGTAACCTGCTTTGTGTCGTGTTGCTGCGCAGTCTGTACCCTGCTGTGTGTCGTGTAGCTGCGTAGTCTGTAACCTGCTTTGTGTTGTGTTGCTGCGCAGTCTGTAACCTGCTGTGTGTTGTGTAGCTGCGCAGTCTGTAACCTGCTGTGTGTGTGTTGTGTAGCTGTGCAGTCTGTAACCTGCTGTGTGTTGTGTAGCTGCGCAGTCTGTAACCTGCCTTTTCTCTCACACAGATGCGCAGTATGGATCAGTACGTCAGTAAACTCGCCTATGTAAATTGTCGTGAGGATCTCACCAGACACCTTCACAGATTATACTTCCACAAGCAGGTGTATTACACGCTCGGTGTGCAGCATCCTCACATAGATAACCCGTAAGTCACTTGTCCACCTCTGAGGGTCACTTGTTCTTGGGGAGAGCAGAGCAAAGCTTAAAGGGACATGACACACTAAATACATTTTACTGAGGTTATGACCCGTCTCACTCTAGTTCTAGGTACCGTGGTGTTGAGATATATATTTCACTACAGTGTAACTCTCCTTCAGATGACTGCAATGTAATGGTAGCACCCTTAAAGGGACAGTATAGTCAATATTAAACTTTTATGATTTTTTTTATTTTGTATTGAGGTTGTTAGAAGGTACATCAGAACAACGTTTGCTCAATACAAGTGATATACATGTGATAAATGATACATCAATAGTTGTTACACAATACAACAAGGTACCAAATATAGGTTTACTACACACAGGATTAAGTGTAATGCTAATAAGCCGGTGGAGATGGAACCTCATTTTAGGTAATATAATGGCTAACCCTCTAAGATTGCTAGAGGTCACTTAAGTGGTTAATAGGAGGGGATCTAATGATATAAGTGGTCTCTCATGGACACTTAGCTTATAAATTGTAATAATGTGATATCTCAGTTATCTCAATAGAGAATATTATTGTCATTGTGCCAGGAATCAGACTGAGACAAGAAGTGCAAAATTAATCACACCTATATTAATAGCAAAAATAATAAAAAGTCCACAAGTCAAATAACAAGCCAGGAGTCAAAACTAGAGCTGGTAGTCAGACGAGCCGAGTCAGGAGCCAAAGCGAATAGTCAGACAAGCCGGAATCAGTAACAAGGAAAACCGCAGAGTCAGGAACAAGCCAGGGATCAGGAACCAGGAAGGACGTCAGACAGCCAGGTAATACACAGGAACTCTCACAAACAGGTCTGAGACAACGCAAATGCAAAGCATACTGAACAGAGGCCCTTTAAATAATAAGTGATGACATCACAATTCTGAGACTGCATCCTGTCTCACACGGATGATGCACACCAGTCTGGCCATAAAAGGAAGTGCAGGAAATGAGCAGCATCCCCCACAATGCACCATAGTCAGGAAGAGAGGTGAGTAAAATGGCTGCGAGCAGCACATGGCAAACTAAAGGAAAAAAAACCTGACAATTATATATTTAAATAGTAAAAAATATAAATCATAAGTTAGAAGGATACAGGGATGGCGCTTACTGAGGTTGTTCAGAAATTAACTTATAATTATTTGAGGGATTATTAGCGTGATTTGAGCTCTATTTCTCCAACATAGGTGTGTCCGGTCCACGGCGTCATCCTTACTTGTGGGATATTCTCTTCCCCAACAGGAAATGGCAAAGAGCCCAGCAAAGCTGCTCACATGATCCCTCCTAGGCTCCGCCTACCCCAGTCATTCTCTTTGCCGTTGTACAGGCAACATCTCCACGGAGATGGCTTAGAGTTTTTTAGTGTTTAACTGTAGTTTTTATTATTCAATCAAGAGTTTGTTATTTTGAAATAGTGCTGGTATGTACTATTTACTCAGAAACAGAAAAGAGATGAAGATTTCTGTTTGTATGAGGAAAATGATTTTAGCAACCGTCACTAAAATCCATGGCTGTTCCACACAGGACTGTTGAGAGCAATTAACTTCAGTTGGGGGAACAGTGAGCAGTCTCTTGCTGCTTGAGGTATGACACATTCTAACAAGACGATGTAATGCTGGAAGCTGTCATTTTCCCTATGGGATCCGGTAAGCCATGTTTATTACGATCGTAAATAAGGGCTTCACAAGGGCTTATTAAGACTGTAGACTTTTTCTGGGCTAAATCGATTCATTATTAACACATATTTAGCCTTGAGGAATCATTTTATTTGGGTATTTTGATATAATAATATCGGCAGGCACTGTTTTAGACACCTTATTCTTTAGGGGCTTTCCCAAAGCATAGGCAGAGCCTCATTTTCGCGCCGGTGTTGCGCACTTGTTTTTGAGAGGCATGGCATGCAGTCGCATGTGAGAGGAGCTCTGATACTTAGAAAAGACTTTCTGAAGGCGTCATTTGGTATCGTATTCCCCTTTGGGCTTGGTTGGGTCTCAGCAAAGCAGATACCAGGGACTGTAAAGGGGTTAAAGTTCAAAACGGCTCCGGTTCCGTTATTTTAAGGGTTAAAGCTTCCAAATTTGGTGTGCAATACTTTTAAGGCTTTAAGACACTGTGGTGAAAATTTGGTGAATTTTGAACAATTCCTTCATGTTTTTTCGCAATTGCAGTAATAAAGTGTGTTCAGTTTAAAATTTAAAGTGACAGTAACGGTTTTATTTTAAAACGTTTTTTGTACTTTGTTATCAAGTTTATGCCTGTTTAACATGTCTGAACTACCAGATAGACTGTGTTCTGAATGTGGGGAAGCCAGAATTCCTATTCATTTAAATAAATGTGATTTATGTGACAATGACAATGATGCCCAAGATGATTCCTCAAGTGAGGGGAGTAAGCATGGTACTGCATCATTCCCTCCTTCGTCTACACGAGTCTTGCCCACTCAGGAGGCCCCTAGTACATCTAGCGCGCCAATACTCCTTACTATGCAACAATTAACGGCTGTAATGGATAATTCTGTCAAAAACATTTTAGCCAAAATGAACACTTATCAGCGTAAGCGCGACTGCTCTGTTTTAGATACTGAAGAGCATGACGACGCTGATAATAATGTTTCTGAAGGGCTCCTAACCCAGTCTGATGGGGCCAGGGAGGTTTTGTCTGAGGGAGAAATTACTGATTCAGGGAACATTTCTCAACAAGCTGAACCTGATGTGATTACATTTAAATTTAAGTTGGAACATCTCCGCATTCTGCTTAAGGAGGTATTATCCACTCTGGATGATTGTGACAAGTTGGTCATCCCAGAGAAACTATGTAAAATGGACAAGTTCCTAGAGGTGCCGGGGCTCCCAGAAGCTTTTCCTATACCCAAGCGGGTGGCGGACATTGTTAATAAAGAATGGGAAAGGCCCGGTATTCCTTTCGTCCCTCCCCCCATATTTAAAAAATTGTTTCCTATGGTCGACCCCAGAAAGGACTTATGGCAGACAGTCCCCAAGGTCGAGGGAGCGGTTTCCACTTTAAACAAACGCACCACTATACCCATAGAGGATAGTTGTGCTTTCAAAGATCCTATGGATAAAAAATTAGAAGGTTTGCTTAAAAAGATGTTTGTTCAGCAGGGTTACCTTCTACAACCAATTTCATGCGTTGTCCCTGTCGCTACAGCCGCATGTTTCTGGTTCGATGAGTTGATAAAGGCGGTCGATAGTGATTCTCCTCCTTATGAGGAGATTATGGACAGAATCAATGCTCTCAAATTGGCTAATTCTTTTACCCTAGACGCCACTTTGCAATTGGCTAGGTTAGCGGCTAAGAATTCTGGGTTTGCTATTGTGGCGCGCAGAGCGCTTTGGTTGAAATCTTGGTCGGCTGATGCGTCTTCCAAGAACAAGCTACTTAACATTCCTTTCAAGGGGAAAACGCTGTTTGGCCCTGACTTGAAAGAGATTATCTCTGATATCACTGGGGGTAAGGGCCACGCCCTTCCTCAGGATCGGCCTTTCAAGGCAAAAAATAAACCTAATTTTCGTCCCTTTCGTAGAAACGGACCAGCCCAAAGTGCTACGTCCTCTAAGCAAGAGGGTAATACTTCTCAAGCCAAGCCAGCTTGGAGACCAATGCAAGGCTGGAACAAGGGAAAGCAGGCCAAGAAACCTGCCACTGCTACCAAGACAGCATGAAATGTTGGTCCCCGATCCGGGACCGGATCTGGTGGGGGGCAGACTCTCTCTCTTCGCTCAGGCTTGGGCAAGAGATGTTCTGGATCCTTGGGCGCTAGAAATAGTCTCCCAAGGTTATCTTCTGGAATTCAAGGGGCTTCCCCCAAGGGGGAGGTTCCACAGGTCTCAGTTGTCTTCAGACCACATAAAAAGACAGGCATTCTTACATTGTGTAGAAGACCTGTTAAAAATGGGAGTGATTCATCCTGTTCCATTAAGAGAACAAGGGATGGGGTTCTACTCCAATCTGTTCATAGTTCCCAAAAAAGAGGGAACGTTCAGACCAATCTTAGATCTCAAGATCTTAAACAAGTTTCTCAAGGTTCCATCGTTCAAGATGGAAACCATTCGAACTATTCTTCCTTCCATCCAGGAAGGTCAATTCATGACCACGGTGGATTTAAAGGATGCGTATCTACATATTCCTATCCACAAGGAACATCATCGGTTCCTAAGGTTCGCATTCCTGGACAAGCATTACCAGTTTGTGGCGCTTCCTTTCGGATTAGCCACTGCTCCAAGGATTTTCACAAAGGTACTAGGGTCCCTTCTAGCTGTGCTAAGACCAAGGGGCATTGCTGTAGTACCTTACTTGGACGACATTCTGATTCAAGCGTCGTCCCTTCCTCAAGCAAAGGCTCACACGGACATAGTCCTGGCCTTTCTCAGATCTCACGGATGGAAAGTGAACGTGGAAAAGAGTTCTCTATCTCCGTCAACAAGGGTTCCCTTCTTGGGAACAATAATAGACTCCTTAGAAATGAGGATATTTCTGACAGAGGCCAGAAAAACAAAGCTTCTAGACTCTTGTCGGATACTTCATTCCGTTCCTCTTCCTTCCATAGCTCAGTGCATGGAAGTGATCGGGTTGATGGTAGCGGCAATGGACATAGTTCCTTTTGCGCGCATTCATCTAAGACCATTACAACTGTGCATGCTCAGTCAGTGGAATGGGGATTATACAGACTTGTCTCCGAAGATACAAGTAAATCAGAGGACCAGAGACTCACTCCGTTGGTGGCTGTCCCTGGACAACCTGTCACAAGGGATGACATTCCGCAGACCAGAGTGGGTCATTGTCACGACCGACGCCAGTCTGATGGGCTGGGGCGCGGTCTGGGGATCCCTGAAAGCTCAGGGTCTTTGGTCTCGGGAAGAATCTCTTCTACCGATAAATATTCTGGAACTGAGAGCGATATTCAATGCTCTCAAGGCTTGGCCTCAGCTAGCGAGGGCCAAGTTCATACGGTTTCAATCAGACAACATGACAACTGTTGCGTACATCAACCATCAGGGGGGAACAAGGAGTTCCCTAGCGATGGAAGAAGTGACCAAAATCATTCTATGGGCGGAGTCTCACTCCTGCCACCTGTCCGCTATCCACATCCCAGGAGTGGAAAATTGGGAAGCGGATTTTCTGAGTCGTCAGACATTGCATCCGGGGGAGTGGGAACTCCATCCGGAAATCTTTGCCCAAGTCACTCAGCTGTGGGGCATTCCAGACATGGATCTGATGGCCTCTCGTCAGAACTTCAAAGTTCCTTGCTACGGGTCCAGATCCAGGGATCCCAAGGCGACTCTAGTGGATGCACTAGTAGCACCTTGGACCTTCAAACTAGCTTATGTGTTCCCGCCGTTTCCTCTCATCCCCAGGCTGGTAGCCAGGATCAATCAGGAGAGGGCGTCGGTGATCTTGATAGCTCCTGCGTGGCCACGCAGGACTTGGTATGCAGATCTGGTGAATATGTCATCGGCTCCACCTTGGAAGCTACCTTTGAGACGAGACCTTCTTGTTCAGGGTCCGTTCGAACATCCGAACCTGGTTTCACTCCAGCTGACTGCTTGGAGATTGAACGCTTGATCTTATCGAAGCGAGGGTTCTCAGATTCTGTTATCGATACTCTTGTTCAGGCCAGAAAGCCTGTAACTAGAAAGATTTACCACAAAATTTGGAAAAAATATATCTGTTGGTGTGAATCTAAAGGATTCCCTTGGGACAAGGTTAAGATTCCTAAGATTCTATCCTTCCTTCAATAAGGATTGGAAAAAGGATTATCTGCAAGTTCCCTGAAGGGACAGATTTCTGCCTTGTCTGTGTTACTTCACAAAAAGCTGGCAGCTGTGCCAGATGTTCAAGCCTTTGTTCAGGCTCTGGTTAGAATTAAGCCTGTTTACAAACCTTTGACTCCTCCTTGGAGTCTCAATTTAGTTCTTTCAGTTCTTCAGGGGGTTCCGTTTGAACCCTTACATTCCGTTGATATTAAGTTATTATCTTGGAAAGTTTTGTTTTTAGTTGCAATTTCTTCTGCTAGAAGAGTTTCAGAATTATCTGCTCTGCAGTGTTCTCCTCCTTATCTGGTGTTCCATGCAGATAAGGTGGTTTTACGTACTAAACCTGGGTTTCTTCCAAAAGTTGTTTCTAACAAAAACATTAACCAGGAGATTATCGTACCTTCTCTGTGTCCGAAACCAGTTTCAAAGAAGGAACGTTTGTTGCACAGTTTGGATGTTGTTCGCGCTCTAAAATTCTATTTAGATGCTACAAAGGATTTTAGACAAACATCTTCCTTGTTTGTTGTTTATTCCGGTAAAAGGAGAGGTCAAAAAGCAACTTCTACCTCTCTCTCTTTTTGGATTAAAAGCATCATCAGATTGGCTTACGAGACTGCCGGACGGCAGCCTCCCGAAAGAATCACAGCTCATTCCACTAGGGCTGTGGCTTCCACATGGGCCTTCAAGAACGAGGCTTCTGTTGATCAGATATGTAGGGCAGCGACTTGGTCTTCACTGCACACTTTTACCAAATTTTACAAGTTTGATACTTTTGCTTCTTCTGAGGCTATTTTTGGGAGAAAGGTTTTGCAAACCGTGGTGCCTTCCATTTAGGTGACCTGATTTGCTCCCTCCCTTCATCCGTGTCCTAAAGCTTTGGTATTGGTTCCCACAAGTAAGGATGACGCCGTGGACCGGACACACCTATGTTGGAGAAAACAGAATTTATGTTTACCTGATAAATTACTTTCTCCAACGGTGTGTCCGGTCCACGGCCCGCCCTGGTTTTTTTAATCAGGTCTGATAATTTATTTTCTTTAACTACAGTCACCACGGTACCATATGGTTTCTCCTATGCAAATATTCCTCCTTAACGTCGGTCGAATGACTGGGGTAGGCGGAGCCTAGGAGGGATCATGTGACCAGCTTTGCTGGGCTCTTTGCCATTTCCTGTTGGGGAAGAGAATATCCCACAAGTAAGGATGACGCCGTGGACCGGACACACCGTTGGAGAAAGTAATTTATCAGGTAAACATAAATTCTGTTATTCACGGTCCGGGGTTTAAACCATGATGGCCAGATTAACCCACACCTGTTCGACATAGTGCTCCATTTCTGTCATATAGCTTACTGCTCGAGAGTCCATTCCCAGAGACTTTGGCTGCATCAAGTGTAAGGTCCAAGAAGACAAAAATGGTTAGAGTGGGCGGTACAGACCTCAGAGTTCAAGATGGCTGACAAAGTAGTAAGTACCACAGCCTATTGTTTCTGTCGGCTGATCATTTGGGAGATGGATGAAGCCTGGTGAAAAAATGGCTCATCTCTGTATTTGCCAGCTACCGGGGGTAGTGAGTGCTATCTTCCCGCCTGATGTCACTTCTCATCGGTAAGTGTCGCTGAGGGTAAGGCTCCATCTCCTCCCTGATCTTCTGTGAAACAGGACAAAGTTTGGCTATTTGTGCTGAGGAGGATCGAGTTTGCAGCGATGTATCCTCTACTGTCTCCAACTTAATGGAAGCACTAGCAGGCCGCATGGAATCCGGGGCTTGTCATCAAAACGATCCTGATGGGTTACATTCTGATTAAGATCCTTCGTGGTCGGTGCAGAAATATGTCAGATAATAAGATACTGCTCTTGTTGTAGCTCATGGAAGGGTTGTTGCAGCAGGTTTTGTATAGCCGCAGCTCTACCCAGTCAGATCGGCGGGGTGGGGGGGGGTAGGCTAATGTCTCGTTGTACATTGACCGCCATTGAAGTTCTTGCCATTCTGGTACTTTTTTTGCTCTGAGAGTTGCCGGGCAGCCATGTGTTTTGGGAGCTTTAATGGTTCCACACACCTTCCCTGCAAAGCCCATATTAAATCATAGGCATTCCTGCTTGTGGGATTTCTTTTTAATGACACAATGAGTCCACGCATCATCTTAATTACTAATGGGAATACCTCTCCTGCCCTGCAGGAGGCGGCAAAGAGCACCACATCAAAGCTGTTAAATATCACCTCCCTTCCCTCCCAACCCAGTCATTTTCTTTGCCTACGTTAAGTGCAAGGAGGTGGTAAAGTAGGTGTTAGAAAAGATTCTTCAATCAAGAGTTTGTTTTAAAGTAGTGCAACATTGTGCTGCTTTGTTCTAGAGTGTAGCTGTAGTCCATATCAGTCTCTTCAGTAGAGCAGTGGTGGCTTTAGGGCAATGGCAACTTGTGGGACATAATTCTCACTGCGCCTCCCATATATTTATGCTGCCCTGATCCTAATAGCCTAAGCAAGATGACTCAGGCTTTATCTTTATCCACAGGACTATGTGAGGGAGAGGACCTCTCAATCCTGCTGAGCTGTCCTGCTGTTGGGCAGATTTTAAAGGTAAGTGCTGCTTTTTATTCTGGGTCGGTAAAAAAGATCTGAGGAAGTGGAGCACTTTATTTAATTGGGAAAGAACTCCTATATATAAAAGGAGGGGATTTCAGTGACCGAACGTTATTAGCAGGCTGAGGGTAAGGACTCAGTGGGAGGTGATATTGTGATCACATATATTTGTGCGAGACTCTATAATGCGATAGCCAAATTTGCCCCCAGGTTTGTTAAAGGGTTCAGTTAGCTCCCGGTGGCGTAGTTGTTAAAACAGATAATATGGCGACCGGGAGCTTGATTGTTGTTACGCCCACAATGGGCGGAGCTTAGTGTGGCGCCAGTTTGGGCTGTGCATTCTTCTCTCCAATTCCGATTATGGAAACGGAGGGACTGCTTAGCACAGTATTCAGTGTTTACAGAGAAGTGAGTCCGGACTGCGATACAGCTGCTTTCCGGACCTTTTTGTAACCAAATTGTACACAGTTTTGTAGAAAGAGTCACTGCTAAGCACAATGCTTAATGTTCCCATATAAGTGGGACCGGACAACGCTATAGCTTCGTTCCGGACTTTTTATGATCAGTTTATAAGCAGTGTTTTATGTTAAATCCTTCAGTACACAAAGACATGAAATAAAGTTTGGGTATTAGAAGGGCAGATGGACACCTCAGCAAGGTTTAGCTGAGGCGTAGATAGGTTCTGCAGTAATTGTGTACTATTTTAGTTCCCTTCTGCACACAAAAATAAAAAGTTACATTTTAAAATTTAAAGAGACAGTAACGTTTTTTATGTGTTAAATTTTATTAAAAAATATCTCTCTTTCTCTTGTAAGATGTATCGAGTCCACGGATTCATCCTTTACTTGTGGGATATTCTCCTTCCCTAAAGTGGCAAAGAGAGCACCCACAGCAGAGCTGTCTATATAGCTCCTCCCTTAGCTCCGCCCCCCCAGTCATTCTCTTTGCCGGCTTAACTGCTAGGAAGGGTAAAGTGAGTCTGGTGACAAAATTGTTAGTTTTTTATTTCTCAAGCAAAAGTTTGTTATTTGTGTACTATTTACTCTCTGGCAGAAAAGAGATGAAGATTTCTGCAGGGAGGATGATAATTTTAGCACTTTGTAACTAAAATCCACTGCTGTTCTCACAAGGACTGAAGAGTACAGGAAAACTTCAGTTGGGGGAACAGTTTGCAGGCTAAACTGCTTTTAGGTATGTTCAGTCTAATTTTTTTCTAGACAGACTGAGTTTCCTTCCTAGGGACTCTGATAGACTCGGTAGAAATGAAAATATTTCTGACGGAGGTCAGAAAATCAAAACTCTTAACCACTTGCCGAGCTCTTCATTCCATTCCTCGACCATCAGTGGCTCAGTGTATGGAGGTAATCGGCCTCATGGTAGCAGCAATGGACATAGTTCCTTTTGCCCGTCTACACCTCAGACCACTGCAACTATGCATGCTCAAACAGTGGAATGGAGATTATGCAGATTTATCTCCTCAACTGCATCTGGACCAGAAGACCAGAGACTCACTCCTCTGGTGGTTGTCTCAGGACCACCTGTCTCAGGGAATGTGTTTCCGCAGGCCAGAGTGGCTCATTGTAACGACAGATGCCAGCCTGCTAGGCTGGGGTGCAGTCTGGAACTTCCTGAAAGCACAGGGCTTATGGTCTCGGGAAGAAACTCTCCTCCTGATAAACATTCTAGAACTGAGAGCGATATTCAATGCGCTTTAGGCGTGGCCTCAGCTAGCTGCCGCCAAATTGATCAGATTTCAGTCGGACAACATCACAACTGTAGCTTATCTCAATCATCAAGGAGGAACACAGAGTTCTCTAGCGATGATGGAGATAACCAAAATAATTCGATGGGCGGAGGATCACTCTTGCCATCTCTCAGCAATCCATATCCCAGGGGTAGAGAACTGGGAGGCGGATTTCCTAAGTCATCAGACTTTTCATCCGGGGGAGTGGGAACTCCATCCGGAGGTATTTGCTCAGCTGACTCAGCTATGGGGCACACCAGTACCCCAGGCGGTACTGATAGATGCTCTAGCAGTGCCCTGGTCCTTCAATCTGGCCTATGTATTTCCACCGTTTCCTCTCCTCCCACGTCTGGTTGCCAGAATCATGCAGGAGAGAGCTTCAGTGATTCTGATAGCACCTGCGTGGCCACACAGGACTTGGTATGCAGACCTAGTGGACATGTCATCGTTTCCACCGTGGACTCTGCCAATGAGGCAGGACCTTCTAATCCAAAGTCCATTCACGCATCCAAATCTAATTTCTCTGCGTCTGACTGCTTGGACATTGAACGCCTGATTCTTTCAAAGCGTGGTTTCTCTGAGTCGGTCATTGATACCCTGATTCAAGCTAGAAAGCCTGTCACCAGGAAGATCTATCATAAGATTTGGCACAAATATTTTTATTGATGTGAATCCAAGGGTTACTCATGGAGTAAGATTAGGATTCCTAGAATATTGTCCTTTCTCCAAGAAGGTTTGGAGAAGGGATTATCAGCTAGTTCCTTAAAAGGACAGATTTCTGCATTGTCTATTCTTTTACACAAGCGTCTGGCAGATGTTCCAGACGTTCAAGCGTTTAGTCAGGCTTTAGTCAGAATCAAGACAAAATAGAGAGGAAGAGACCTCACTGAAGACTGCACATATAGCACTCTGAGCCTGGACACATAGTGGAGAGATTAGGAATATTAAAATATAACTTTTATTATGTATATTTAAAATAAACACTCAAATTAAAAACAACCAAAGAATTGGAGGCCTATTCCTTAATCCTCCGTAAGCCTTTGATATGTCTAAAGTACTTAGAAGGAAATTATGTAGGCGGGAAGCTATACGTAGGACCACTATTAAAGAAATTAATAAATGATATAAAGGATTAGTGTTCCACTATCAGACGCAAAATAGTATTAGTGTCTTAGTGTTGATAGGCTTAATCCCAATCCTTTATTATTATTGGAGTTGGGTGTAATGCTAGTTGCACTCAGTAAACACAAAACAAGAAATGTTTGAAAAATGTGTAATATCACTTTATTTGTGTATATGACATCACATTTATGTTGTACTTTGATATTGGGTATTGAGGTTTTCAGGATATTCAGATTACATGTAGCAACTTGTGAATCTATTTATACTGATTATAACATTTGGTTTCAAACAATTGATGTAAGTCTGCTTAGGTCAGGTAGTGCCCACTTTAAATGTATTTGATATCAAAGTATTATTCAGACTTCGTTTGGTAATATAGTCTAGGTAGTGTGTTTTAGCACATAAATGTTCTCAGTATATCATGATGACATATTTTGTCTACATTAGATGGGTCATCTGTATCTAGGTTAATTATAGAGTGCTCACTCTAGTAAGTCAAATACATTTTAATCAGAGTGTATTTGACTTACTAGAGTGAGCACTCTATAATAACCCCATATAATAGGTATCTCCTATAGGAGTATTGTACATATATATTAATGCAGTAACTTTATTGCAACATTAACTACAACAAATAACAAGCTACTATATCAACTCTAGTTACTGGGTATGAGGTATCCTAGTTAGGATTCCTAGGATTTTGTCTTTTCTCCAAGAAGGTTTGGAGAAAGGCTTATGGGCTAGTTCCCTAAAGGGTAAAATCTGGCGGATGTTCCGGATGTACAATCATTTTGTCAGGCCTTGGTCAGGATCAGGCATGTGTTCAAACCAGTTACCCCTCCATGGAGTCTGAATTTAGTTCTTAAACTTCTTCAAGGGGCTCTGTTTGAGCCTATTCATTCCTTAGATATTAATTTGTTATCTTGGAAAGTTTTATTTCTTGTTGCTATTTCCTCTGCTTGTAGAGTGTCAGAGCTCTCGGCATTGCAGTATGAGTCTTCTTACCTTATTTTCCATTCAGATAAGGTAGTTTTATGTACTACATTAGGATTTCTTCCTACGGTTACTTCTGATCGGAAAATTAATCAGGAGATTGTTATTCCTTTCTTGTGTCCTAATCCTTCTTCTCAGAAGGAACGTCTCTGTACAATCTGGACGTGGTCCGTGCTTTAAAGTTTTCTCCTGCAGACGTCAGTCTTTTCTTTGTGGTTTTCTCAGGAAAACGTAAGGGACAGAAGGCTATGGCTACTTCTCTTCTTTTTTTTTTTTTTTTTGAATCATTTTTTATTGAGGGTTTTTCATAATGACAACAAAAAAAAAAAACTATGGCATATACATATTTCAAAACATAGCAACAATTGTCGCAATAACAATATAACAGGCAAAAAATAAAATATATATAATGAATGCCAAAATATATCTGAAAACCTCATTTTGTGTTTTTATATGATAATGTGGGTAGCTATTATTCCAGGCCATAATGCTAAGAAGGCACTGTAGCTACCATATAGACCCATTTTATTCGGAACTAATTTGTACTTGAATGCTTCGTATTGTTAAAGTCACGGTCATAATATCAAGAGCTTCATAAAAAACAAGGGGGAAATTAGGGAATTATCAGCGGGTAAGCACTGCTTATACAAATGATTTTTCTATATAACAATATTATAGCATACTTAAATTATTTGATGGAAATAATAATAGCAATATAAATAGCTATGGTCAACTACAGTGGGGAGGCGGAAGACCATAAGAATGTTAATGAACAGGGACACTTATTTATCGTTGTATAACGTGTGGCGTGTAAGACTGCGCTATACGAGGGTTAAATGTAATTTGTAATGGGTATCAAGAAAGGGTAGGAATATCTCTAGCCTAGTTAAGATGAGACCCATGTATCATTATTGGAGCATTTATGTAGTATCTCCCCTCAGGGATATTGTCACCACTGGACAGGGACGGTTAGGGGATAGTGGATATGACCCACTCGCAGATAAAGAGCGGGAGAGGATGAGGGGAGATACAGTTTGCAAAGAAATGTCATGGGAGCTAGCGGCTCCATAGAGAAGAAGCCCGGGAATATTTAGAATAGATAAAAAGTAAAAATACATTGGGAGTAATAAACAGCATGTAAATATGGGTTATAACGCAGTCATTTGCTGATAGAATAATATCAAAGATAATATGGGGGGCAAATAATCTAAAATTATAGGAATATTTACAAACAAAATAGTTATCACTCTTAGCCTGTCATGAGTTTAAAGTTCAATATTATAACTTGGTTTGTGTAGTAAAAGATCTCAAACACATAGTCAAGAATGTACCACTGACAAAATAGCTGCTTAATATGTAAAACAAAGGATGGGTGTGAATTACTAATATTAACTAGGTGTTTTATGCTTCCCATAAGATATATTTATAACAGTATCTCATGAACTAAAGGGTTAGTTAAGACAAACCTAAAAGCATATGCAATTACAACTTAAGGTATAATATGAGAATAGGTCCATACCCTGGTAATTAACTCACTGTTACATTCAGAAATCACTGTAATATTATCACTGTAAACTAGCAGCAGGAGTGACACAAAACACTCAGTGAGATGGTATTAAATACTATACATATATAATATGAGAATAGGTATATACCCTGGTAATTAACTCACTGTTACATTCAGAAATCACTGTAATATTATCACTGTAAACTAGCAGCAGGAGCGACACAAAACAGTGAGATGGTATTAAATACTATACATATATAATATGAGAATAGGTATATACCCTGGTAATTAACTCACTGTTACATTCAGAAATCACTGTAATATTATCACTGTAAACTAGCAGCAGGAGTGACACAAAACAGTGAGATGGTATTAAATACTATACATATATAATATGAGAATAGGTCCATACCCTGGTAATTACCTCACTGTTACATTCAGAAATCACTGTAATATTATCACTGTAAACTAGCAGCAGGAGCGACACAAAACAGTGAGATGGTATTAAATACTATACATATATAATATGAGAATAGGTCCATACCCTGGTAATTAACTCACTGTTACATTCAGAAATCACTGTAATATTATCACTGTAAACTAGCAGCAGGAGCGACACAAAACACTCAGTGAGATGGTATTAAATACTATACATATATAATATGAGAATAGGTATATACCCTGGTAATTACCTCACTGTTACATTCAGAAATCACTGTAATATTATCACTGTAAACTAGCAGCAGGAGCGACACAAAACAGTGAGATGGTATTAAATACTATACATATATAATATGAGAATAGGTATATACCCTGGTAATTAACTCACTGTTACATTCAGAAATCACTGTAATATTATCACTGTAAACTAGCAGCAGGAGCGACACAAAACACTCAGTGAGATGGTATTAAATACTATACATATATAATATGAGAATAGGTATATACCCTGGTAATTACCTCACTGTTACATTCAGAAATCACTGTAATATTATCACTGTAAACTAGCAGCAGGAGTGACACAAAACACTCAGTGAGATGGTATTAAATACTATACATATATAATATGAGAATAGGTCCATACCCTGGTAATTACCTCACTGTTACATTCAGAAATCACTGTAATATTATCACTGTAAACTAGCAGCAGGAGCGACACAAAACAGTGAGATGGTATTAAATACTATACATATATAATATGAGAATAGGTCCATACCCTGGTAATTACCTCACTGTTACATTCAGAAATCACTGTAATATTATCACTGTAAACTAGCAGCAGGAGCGACACAAAACACTCAGTGAGATGGTATTAAATACTATACATATATAATATGAGAATAGGTATATACCCTGGTAATTACCTCACTGTTACATTCAGAAATCACTGTAATATTATCACTGTAAACTAGCAGCAGGAGCGACACAAAACACTCAGTGAGATGGTATTAAATACTATACATATATAATATGAGAATAGGTCCATACCCTGGTAATTACCTCACTGTTACATTCAGAAATCACTGTAATATTATCACTGTAAACTAGCAGCAGGAGCGACACAAAACACTCAGTGAGATGGTATTAAATACTATACATATATAATATGAGAATAGGTATATACCCTGGTAATTACCTCACTGTTACATTCAGAAATCACTGTAATATTATCACTGTCAAACTAGCAGCAGGAGCGACACAAAACACTCAGTGAGATGGTATTAAATACTATACATATATAATATGAGAATAGGTATATACCCTGGTAATTACCTCACTGTTACATTCAGAAATCACTGTAATATTATCACTGTAAACTAGCAGCAGGAGTGACACAAAACACTCAGTGAGATGGTATTAAATACTATACATATATAATATGAGAATAGGTCCATACCCTGGTAATTACCTCACTGTTACATTCAGAAATCACTGTAATATTATCACTGTAAACTAGCAGCAGGAGCGACACAAAACAGTGAGATGGTATTAAATACTATACATATATAATATGAGAATAGGTCCATACCCTGGTAATTACCTCACTGTTACATTCAGAAATCACTGTAATATTATCACTGTAAACTAGCAGCAGGAGCGACACAAAACAGTGAGATGGTATTAAATACTATACATATATAATATGAGAATAGGTATATACCCTGGTAATTACCTCACTGTTACATTCAGAAATCACTGTAATATTATCACTGTAAACTAGCAGCAGGAGCGACACAAAACACTCAGTGAGATGGTATTAAATACTATACATATATAATATGAGAATAGGTATATACCCTGGTAATTAACTCACTGTTACATTCAGAAATCACTGTAATATTATCACTGTAAACTAGCAGCAGGAGTGACACAAAACAGTGAGATGGTATTAAATACTATACATATATAATATGAGAATAGGTCCATACCCTGGTAATTACCTCACTGTTACATTCAGAAATCACTGTAATATTATCACTGTAAACTAGCAGCAGGAGTGACACAAAACACTCAGTGAGATGGTATTAAATACTATACATATATAATATGAGAATAGGTATATACCCTGGTAATTACCTCACTGTTACATTCAGAAATCACTGTAATATTATCACTGTAAACTAGCAGCAGGAGTGACACAAAACAGTGAGATGGTATTAAATACTATACATATATAATATGAGAATAGGTCCATACCCTGGTAATTACCTCACTGTTACATTCAGAAATCACTGTAATATTATCACTGTAAACTAGCAGCAGGAGTGACACAAAACAGTGAGATGGTATTAAATACTATACATATATAATATGAGAATAGGTCCATACCCTGGTAATTAACTCACTGTTACATTCAGAAATCACTGTAATATTATCACTGTAAACTAGCAGCAGGAGTGACACAAAACACTCAGTGAGATGGTATTAAATACTATACATATATAATATGAGAATAGGTCCATACCCTGGTAATTACCTCACTGTTACATTCAGAAATCACTGTAATATTATCACTGTAAACTAGCAGCAGGAGTGACACAAAACACTCAGTGAGATGGTATTAAATACTATACATATATAATATGAGAATAGGTCCATACCCTGGTAATTACCTCACTGTTACATTCAGAAATCACTGTAATATTATCACTGTAAACTAGCAGCAGGAGTGACACAAAACAGTGAGATGGTATTAAATACTATACATATATAATATGAGAATAGGTATATACCCTGGTAATTAACTCACTGTTACATTCAGAAATCACTGTAATATTATCACTGTAAACTAGCAGCAGGAGTGACACAAAACACTCAGTGAGATGGTATTAAATACTATACATATATAATATGAGAATAGGTATATACCCTGGTAATTACCTCACTGTTACATTCAGAAATCACTGTAATATTATCACTGTAAACTAGCAGCAGGAGCGACACAAAACACTCAGTGAGATGGTATTAAATACTATACATATATAATATGAGAATAGGTATATACCCTGGTAATTACCTCACTGTTACATTCAGAAATCACTGTAATATTATCACTGTAAACTAGCAGCAGGAGTGACACAAAACACTCAGTGAGATGGTATTAAATACTATACATATATAATATGAGAATAGGTCCATACCCTGGTAATTACCTCACTGTTACATTCAGAAATCACTGTAATATTATCACTGTAAACTAGCAGCAGGAGTGACACAAAACAGTGAGATGGTATTAAATACTATACATATATAATATGAGAATAGGTCCATACCCTGGTAATTACCTCACTGTTACATTCAGAAATCACTGTAATATTATCACTGTAAACTAGCAGCAGGAGCGACACAAAACAGTGAGATGGTATTAAATACTATACATATATAATATGAGAATAGGTATATACCCTGGTAATTACCTCACTGTTACATTCAGAAATCACTGTAATATTATCACTGTAAACTAGCAGCAGGAGCGACACAAAACACTCAGTGAGATGGTATTAAATACTATACATATATAATATGAGAATAGGTATATACCCTGGTAATTACCTCACTGTTACATTCAGAAATCACTGTAATATTATCACTGTAAACTAGCAGCAGGAGCGACACAAAACACTCAGTGAGATGGTATTAAATACTATACATATATAATATGAGAATAGGTCCATACCCTGGTAATTACCTCACTGTTACATTCAGAAATCACTGTAATATTATCACTGTAAACTAGCAGCAGGAGTGACACAAAACACTCAGTGAGATGGTATTAAATACTATACATATATAATATGAGAATAGGTATATACCCTGGTAATTAACTCACTGTTACATTCAGAAATCACTGTAATATTATCACTGTAAACTAGCAGCAGGAGTGACACAAAACACTCAGTGAGATGGTATTAAATACTATACATATATAATATGAGAATAGGTCCTATACCCTGGTAATTACCTCACTGTTACATTCAGAAATCACTGTAATATTATCACTGTAAACTAGCAGCAGGAGTGACACAAAACAGTGAGATGGTATTAAATACTATACATATATAATATGAGAATAGGTCCATACCCTGGTAATTACCTCACTGTTACATTCAGAAATCACTGTAATATTATCACTGTAAACTAGCAGCAGGAGTGACACAAAACACTCAGTGAGATGGTATTAAATACTATACATATATAATATGAGAATAGGTATATACCCTGGTAATTAACTCACTGTTACATTCAGAAATCACTGTAATATTATCACTGTAAACTAGCAGCAGGAGTGACACAAACACCAGTGAGATGGTATTAAATACTATACATATATAATATGAGAATAGGTCCATACCCTGGTAATTACCTCACTGTTACATTCAGAAATCACTGTAATATTATCACTGTAAACTAGCAGCAGGAGTGACACAAAACCAGTGAGATGGTATTAAATACTATACATATATAATATGAGAATAGGTCCATACCCTGGTAATTACCTCACTGTTACATTCAGAAATCACTGTAATATTATCACTGTAAACTAGCAGCAGGAGTGACACAAAACACTCAGTGAGATGGTATTAAATACTATACATATATAATATGAGAATAGGTCATACCCTGGTAATTACCTCACTGTTACATTCAGAAATCACTGTAATATTATCACTGTAAACTAGCAGCAGGAGTGACACAAAACACTCAGTGAGATGGTATTAAATACTATACATATATAATATGAGAATAGGTCCATACCCTGGTAATTACCTCACTGTTACATTCAGAAATCACTGTAATATTATCACTGTAAACTAGCAGCAGGAGTGACACAAAACAGTGAGATGGTATTAAATACTATACATATATAATATGAGAATAGGTATATACCCTGGTAATTACCTCACTGTTACATTCAGAAATCACTGTAATATTATCACTGTAAACTAGCAGCAGGAGCGACACAAAACACTCAGTGAGATGGTATTAAATACTATACATATATAATATGAGAATAGGTATATACCCTGGTAATTAACTCACTGTTACATTCAGAAATCACTGTAATATTATCACTGTAAACTAGCAGCAGGAGCGACACAAAACACTCAGTGAGATGGTATTAAATACTATACATATATAATATGAGAATAGGTCTATACCCTGGTAATTACCTCACTGTTACATTCAGAAATCACTGTAATATTATCACTGTAAACTAGCAGCAGGAGTGACACAAAACTCAGTGAGATGGTATTAAATACTATACATATATAATATGAGAATAGGTCCTATACCCTGGTAATTACCTCACTGTTACATTCAGAAATCACTGTAATATTATCACTGTAAACTAGCAGCAGGAGTGACACAAAACACTCAGTGAGATGGTATTAAATACTATACATATATAATATGAGAATAGGTATATACCCTGGTAATTACCTCACTGTTACATTCAGAAATCACTGTAATATTATCACTGTAAACTAGCAGCAGGAGTGACACAAAACAGTGAGATGGTATTAAATACTATACATATATAATATGAGAATAGGTCCATACCCTGGTAATTACCTCACTGTTACATTCAGAAATCACTGTAATATTATCACTGTAAACTAGCAGCAGGAGTGACACAAAACACAGTGAGATGGTATTAAATACTATACATATATAATATGAGAATAGGTCCTATACCCTGGTAATTACCTCACTGTTACATTCAGAAATCACTGTAATATTATCACTGTAAACTAGCAGCAGGAGCGACACAAAACACTCAGTGAGATGGTATTAAATACTATACATATATAATATGAGAATAGGTCCTATACCCTGGTAATTACCTCACTGTTACATTCAGAAATCACTGTAATATTATCACTGTAAACTAGCAGCAGGAGCGACACAAAACACTCAGTGAGATGGTATTAAATACTATACATATATAATATGAGAATAGGTCCATACCCTGGTAATTACCTCACTGTTACATTCAGAAATCACTGTAATATTATCACTGTAAACTAGCAGCAGGAGCGACACAAAACACTCAGTGAGATGGTATTAAATACTATACATATATAATATGAGAATAGGTATATACCCTGGTAATTAACTCACTGTTACATTCAGAAATCACTGTAATATTATCACTGTAAACTAGCAGCAGGAGTGACACAAAACACTCAGTGAGATGGTATTAAATACTATACATATATAATATGAGAATAGGTATATACCCTGGTAATTACCTCACTGTTACATTCAGAAATCACTGTAATATTATCACTGTAAACTAGCAGCAGGAGCGACACAAAACACTCAGTGAGATGGTATTAAATACTATACATATATAATATGAGAATAGGTCCATACCCTGGTAATTACCTCACTGTTACATTCAGAAATCACTGTAATATTATCACTGTAAACTAGCAGCAGGAGTGACACAAAACACAGTGAGATGGTATTAAATACTATACATATATAATATGAGAATAGGTCCATACCCTGGTAATTACCTCACTGTTACATTCAGAAATCACTGTAATATTATCACTGTAAACTAGCAGCAGGAGTGACACAAAACACTCAGTGAGATGGTATTAAATACTATACATATATAATATGAGAATAGGTATATACCCTGGTAATTAACTCACTGTTACATTCAGAAATCACTGTAATATTATCACTGTAAACTAGCAGCAGGAGTGACACAAAACACTCAGTGAGATGGTATTAAATACTATACATATATAATATGAGAATAGGTATATACCCTGGTAATTACCTCACTGTTACATTCAGAAATCACTGTAATATTATCACTGTAAACTAGCAGCAGGAGTGACACAAAACAGTGAGATGGTATTAAATACTATACATATATAATATGAGAATAGGTCCATACCCTGGTAATTACCTCACTGTTACATTCAGAAATCACTGTAATATTATCACTGTAAACTAGCAGCAGGAGTGACACAAAACACTCAGTGAGATGGTATTAAATACTATACATATATAATATGAGAATAGGTATATACCCTGGTAATTACCTCACTGTTACATTCAGAAATCACTGTAATATTATCACTGTAAACTAGCAGCAGGAGTGACACAAAACTCAGTGAGATGGTATTAAATACTATACATATATAATATGAGAATAGGTCCATACCCTGGTAATTACCTCACTGTTACATTCAGAAATCACTGTAATATTATCACTGTAAACTAGCAGCAGGAGTGACACAAAACACTCAGTGAGATGGTATTAAATACTATACATATATAATATGAGAATAGGTATATACCCTGGTAATTACCTCACTGTTACATTCAGAAATCACTGTAATATTATCACTGTAAACTAGCAGCAGGAGTGACACAAAACACTCAGTGAGATGGTATTAAATACTATACATATATAATATGAGAATAGGTCCATACCCTGGTAATTACCTCACTGTTACATTCAGAAATCACTGTAATATTATCACTGTAAACTAGCAGCAGGAGTGACACAAAACACTCAGTGAGATGGTATTAAATACTATACATATATAATATGAGAATAGGTCCATACCCTGGTAATTACCTCACTGTTACATTCAGAAATCACTGTAATATTATCACTGTAAACTAGCAGCAGGAGTGACACAAAACACAGTGAGATGGTATTAAATACTATACATATATAATATGAGAATAGGTATATACCCTGGTAATTAACTCACTGTTACATTCAGAAATCACTGTAATATTATCACTGTAAACTAGCAGCAGGAGTGACACAAAACACTCAGTGAGATGGTATTAAATACTATACATATATAATATGAGAATAGGTCCATACCCTGGTAATTACCTCACTGTTACATTCAGAAATCACTGTAATATTATCACTGTAAACTAGCAGCAGGAGTGACACAAAACACTCAGTGAGATGGTATTAAATACTATACATATATAATATGAGAATAGGTATATACCCTGGTAATTAACTCACTGTTACATTCAGAAATCACTGTAATATTATCACTGTAAACTAGCAGCAGGAGTGACACAAAAACAGTGAGATGGTATTAAATACTATACATATATAATATGAGAATAGGTCCATACCATGGTAATTACCTCACTGTTACATTCAGAAATCACTGTAATATTATCACTGTAAACTAGCAGCAGGAGTGACACAAAACACTCAGTGAGATGGTATTAAATACTATACATATATAATATGAGAATAGGTATATACCCTGGTAATTAACTCACTGTTACATTCAGAAATCACTGTAATATTATCACTGTAAACTAGCAGCAGGAGTGACACAAAACAGTGAGATGGTATTAAATACTATACATATATAATATGAGAATAGGTCCATACCCTGGTAATTACCTCACTGTTACATTCAGAAATCACTGTAATATTATCACTGTAAACTAGCAGCAGGAGTGACACAAAAACAGTGAGATGGTATTAAATACTATACATATATAATATGAGAATAGGTCCATACCCTGGTAATTACCTCACTGTTACATTCAGAAATCACTGTAATATTATCACTGTAAACTAGCAGCAGGAGTGACACAAAACACTCAGTGAGATGGTATTAAATACTATACATATATAATATGAGAATAGGTCCATACCCTGGTAATTACCTCACTGTTACATTCAGAAATCACTGTAATATTATCACTGTAAACTAGCAGCAGGAGCGACACAAAACACTCAGTGAGATGGTATTAAATACTATACATATATAATATGAGAATAGGTATATACCCTGGTAATTACCTCACTGTTACATTCAGAAATCACTGTAATATTATCACTGTAAACTAGCAGCAGGAGCGACACAAAACACTCAGTGAGATGGTATTAAATACTATACATATATAATATGAGAATAGGTCCATACCCTGGTAATTACCTCACTGTTACATTCAGAAATCACTGTAATATTATCACTGTAAACTAGCAGCAGGAGTGACACAAAACACTCAGTGAGATGGTATTAAATACTATACATATATAATATGAGAATAGGTATATACCCTGGTAATTAACTCACTGTTACATTCAGAAATCACTGTAATATTATCACTGTAAACTAGCAGCAGGAGTGACACAAAACAGTGAGATGGTATTAAATACTATACATATATAATATGAGAATAGGTATATACCCTGGTAATTAACTCACTGTTACATTCAGAAATCACTGTAATATTATCACTGTAAACTAGCAGCAGGAGCGACACAAAACACTCAGTGAGATGGTATTAAATACTATACATATATAATATGAGAATAGGTATATACCCTGGTAATTAACTCACTGTTACATTCAGAAATCACTGTAATATTATCACTGTAAACTAGCAGCAGGAGCGACACAAAACACTCAGTGAGATGGTATTAAATACTATACATATATAATATGAGAATAGGTATATACCCTGGTAATTAACTCACTGTTACATTCAGAAATCACTGTAATATTATCACTGTAAACTAGCAGCAGGAGCGACACAAAACACTCAGTGAGATGGTATTAAATACTATACATATATAATATGAGAATAGGTATATACCCTGGTAATTACCTCACTGTTACATTCAGAAATCACTGTAATATTATCACTGTAAACTAGCAGCAGGAGCGACACAAAACACTCAGTGAGATGGTATTAAATACTATACATATATAATATGAGAATAGGTATATACCCTGGTAATTACCTCACTGTTACATTCAGAAATCACTGTAATATTATCACTGTAAACTAGCAGCAGGAGCGACACAAAACACTCAGTGAGATGGTATTAAATACTATACATATATAATATGAGAATAGGTATATACCCTGGTAATTACCTCACTGTTACATTCAGAAATCACTGTAATATTATCACTGTAAACTAGCAGCAGGAGCGACACAAAACACTCAGTGAGATGGTATTAAATACTATACATATATAATATGAGAATAGGTCCATACCCTGGTAATTACCTCACTGTTACATTCAGAAATCACTGTAATATTATCACTGTCAAACTAGCAGCAGGTGCTAAGGAGTGACACAAAACACTCAGTGAGATGGTATTAAATACTATACATATAGCTCCAGTATGGAACTTAGTAACATAGCGGTAAGGTAATTTGCTTTGCAATATTGATTATATAGGAGACAACTAGGATATCTTTGCTTAGGGGAACATGTAACAGGCTATTGAGGGTACATAAAACAGATAGCTGGTGAAAGAGCAGTTCAGGCATACAGTATAAGAATTATCAGTAAACAATAAGTGGTATATGCTTGAATCCTGTTCCTGTGAGCTAAACAGAAACTAAGCCTATCCCATATATGTTAAGGTCTATTATGGGCACAAATATGTCCTATTTCAACCTAATTTTTCAAGTAGAATATCAAACAGGTACTCCTGGTGTTATGTAAGTGGGAACAGTCATCAAGAGTAGTCTAGGATTTATTATATCAGGAGGGGATTCAGGTGAAATTCAATATGGCCAAACGTCAGAAGGCACTTAAGATCAGTGCAGTGTCTGCTACATATGGCACTCATAAACAATTAAGAGTCACAGCTGAGAGGAAGCCTGATGATTTAGCGGATGGTTGAGGCTTCTGCGACACTAGTCATATTCACCCTACTCCAGCCTTTGTAAAGCGAGTTGAGGGTAAGCCCAATTCAGGTTGTAGTATAAAACTGTATAGGATGCAGGTAACAGCGTGAGATTTGACAAATTGGGTCTGTAGATAGCAGGATCCAATAAAATCCTCGTGTGTGATGGGGTCTGAGCCCCTGATGTGCCGTACCTGTTGGTCACTCAGATCATCTATAGGCGAAAGTCTCTGTCTAACGGGCGGAGTGAAGCTTTTCTGTGGCCACAGCACTGCAATGAAGCGTTGTGAGCTGTCAGCGTTGTACAACGCAGCTCTGCCACTCTCCCCGACAGCTGCAGCACTAACTTCCGTCCCTCTGCTCATTTCTGCCAAGTGCGGTGTAATAAGTGACCCTGAAAACAGTTCCATAGGCACAGTGTCACAGGATGTGTAAAGGATGGTGCGTTCTTGTGAATACAAATACTCTCCTTGAGAACATAAGTCCCCAAACACTTGCACCAGTGCACTACTCTTGCTTTGAGCATGTACAGATCTTTTAGCCTCCATTCCATAATTATCATGCGGTAGAGCAGTGCTCTCCAAGATGTAGGTTGTTCTAGTAAAAAGATCTCCCGCCATCTCACTTATCGGTTGTTCTTGTGGAAGGTGTTGCTCTTTGCTAGTTAGAAATCTTGAACTGTCTCTTCCGATTTGCGACGGGATCTCTTGCTGTTTCATAATGGACCTTAGACAGGCTGATAGATCTTCATAACCAGCATCAAGTTGTAAATTAAATTGCCACAATGCCTCGTAAATAGCTGCATAGCCCACCTCCATATCTGCCGCCATAGTTTTAGCAGGCCGCAAAGGCCCAGGAATTTCTCAGCAATGATAAATAGGGTGGATAACTGGTTTGAGAAAAGTGTAAACGATTTACCAATAGTGCAAGAGCAGTCCTGCTTGTTCACTATTAAGATTGGGGCAAATTACAGAGGATACAATTTGCCTGTATTTTAATTAAATCTTTGCAGGAGCTCTCTGAAGCACGTCTTCCCTGCTCGGCTCTTGGCTCCACCCCCTACTTCTCTTCTTTTTGACTGAAGAGTATATCCAGTGAGGTAGCTCCATTGGTAAAATTCCCTGACTACAAAAGCCTGTCCATAGGTCCCGGCTGGGCCGACTCAGCCCTTCATCCTTCCAAGGTCGATAAAATGAGTACTATTACATACGTTTTGCATATGAGACTGTTGGAACGCAACCTCCAGAGAGAGTTACGGCTCATTCCACGAGGACTGTTGCTTCCTCATGGGCATTAACGAATGAATCTTCTGTGGAACAGATTTGCAAGGCTGCAACTTGGTCCTCTCTTCACACTTTTTCAAAGTTCTTTAAATTTGATACTTTTTTCTCCAACATAGGTGTGTCCGGTCCACGGCGTCATCCTTACTTGTGGGATATTCTCTTCCCCAACAGGAAATGGCAAAGAGCCCAGCAAAGCTGGTCACATGATCCCTCCTAGGCTCCGCCTTCCCCAGTCATTCTCTTTGCCGTTGTACAGGCAACATCTCCACGGAGATGGCTTAGAGTTTTTTGGTGTTTAAATGTAGTTTTTATTCTTCAATCAAGAGTTTGTTATTTTATAATAGTGCTGGTATGTACTATTTACTCTGAAACAGAAAAGAGATGAAGATTTCTGTTTGTAAGAGGAAAATGATTTTAGCAACCGTTACTAAAATCGATGGCTGTTTCCACACAGGACTGTTGAGAGGAATTAACTTCAGTTGGGGGAAACAGTGAGCAGACTTTTGCTGCTTGAGGTATGACACATTTCTAACAAGACGTGGTAATGCTGGAAGCTGTCATTTTCCCTATGGGATCCGGTAAGCCATTTTTATTAAATGAGAATAAAGGGCTTCACAAGGGCTTTAAAGACTGGTAGACATTTTTCTGGGCTAAAACGATTGATTTATAAGCATTTTTAATACTTCATAGCTTTGAGGAGTTATTTTATTCTTGGGAATTATGTAAAATAACCGGCAGGCACTGTATTGGACACCTTTTTCACTGGGGGCCTTCTCTAATCATAGGCAGAGCCTCATTTTCGCGCCTCTATTGCGCAGTTGTTTTTGGGAAGCAAGCCATGCAGATGCATGTGTGAGGAGCTCAGATACATAGAAAAAGCTTACTGAAGGCGTCATTTGGTATCGTATTCCCCTTTGGGCTTGGTTGGGTCTCAGCAAAGCAGATACCAGGGACTGTATAGGGGTTAAATATAAAAACGGCTCCGGTTCCGTTATTTTAAGAGTTAAAGCTTTCAAATTTGGTGTGCAATACTGTTAAGGCTTTAAGACACTGTGGTGAAATTTTGGTGAATTTTGTACAATTCCTTCATACTTTTTCACATTTTCAGTAATAAAGTGTGTTCAGTTTAAAATTTAAAGTGACAGTAACGGTTTTATTTTAAAACGTTTTTTGTACTTTGTTATCAAGTTTATGCCTGTTTAACATGTCTGAACTACCAGATAGACTGTGTTCTGTATGTGAGGAAGCCAAGGTTCCTTCTCATTTAAATAGATGTGATTTATGTGACTCAAAATTTAGAGAAAATGATGCCCAAGATGATTCCTCAAGTGAGGGGAGTAAGCATGGTACTGCATCATCCCCTCCTTCGTCTACGCCAGTCTTGCCCACACAGGAGGCCCCTAGTACATCTAGTGCGCCAATACTCCTTACTATGCAACAATTAACGGCTGTAATGGATAATTCTATCAAAAACATTTTAGCCAAAATGCCCACTTATCAGCGAAAGCGCGACTGCTCTGTTTTAGAAAATACTGAAGAGCATGAGGACGCTGATGATAATGGTTCTGAAATGCCCCTACACCAGTCTGAGGGGGCCAGGGAGGTTTTGTCTGAGGGAGAAATTTCAGATTCAGGGAAAATTTCTCAACAAGCTGAACCTGATGTGATTACATTCAAATTTAAATTGGAACATCTCCGCGCTCTGCTTAAGGAGGTGTTATCTACTCTGGATGATTGTGAGAATTTGGTCATTCCAGAGAAATTATGTAAGATGGACAAGTTCCTAGAGGTCCCGGGGCCCCCCGAAGCTTTTCCTATACCCAAGCGGGTGGCGGACATTGTAAACAAAGAATGGGAAAGGCCCGGCATACCTTTTGTCCCTCCCCCTATATTTAAGAAATTGTTTCCTATGGTCGACCCCAGAAAGGACTTATGGCAGACAGTCCCCAAGGTCGAGGGGGCGGTTTCTACTCTAAACAAACGCACTACTATCCCTATAGAAGATAGTTGTGCTTTCAAAGATCCTATGGATAAAAAATTAGAGGGTTTGCTTAAAAAGATGTTTGTTCAGCAAGGTTACCTTCTACAACCAATTTCATGCATTGTTCCTGTCACTACAGCAGCGTGTTTCTGGTTCGATGAACTAGAAAAGTCGCTCAATAAAGATTCTTCTTATGAGGAGATTATGGACAGAATTCATGCTCTCAAATTGGCTAACTCTTTTACTTTAGACGCCACTTTGCAATTGGCTAGATTAGCGGCGAAAAATTCAGGGTTTGCTATTGTGGCGCGCAGAGCGCTTTGGCTAAAATCTTGGTCAGCGGATGCGTCTTCCAAGAACAAATTGCTTAACATACCTTTCAAGGGGAAAACGCTGTTTGACCCTGACTTGAAAGAGATTATTTCTGATATCACTGGGGGTAAGGGCCACGCCCTTCCTCAGGATAGGTCTTTCAAGGCTAAAAATAAACCAAATTTTCGTCCCTTTCGCAGAAACGGACCAGCCCCAAGTGCTACATCCTCTAAGCCAGAGGGTAATACTTCTCAAACCAAGCCAGCCTGGAGGCCAATGCAAGGCTGGAACAAAGGTAAGCAGGCCAAGAAACCTGCCACTGCTACCAAGACAGCATGAGATGTTGGCCCCCGATCCGGGACCGGATCTGGTGGGGGGCAGACTTTCTCTCTTCGCTCAGGCTTGGGCAAGAGATGTTCTGGATCCTTGGGCGCTAGAAATAGTCTCCCAAGGTTATCTTCTGGAATTCAAGGAGCTTCCCCCAAGGGGGAGGTTCCACAGGTCTCAATTGTCTTCAGACCACATAAAAAGACAGGCATTCTTACATTGTGTAGAAGACCTGTTAAAAATGGGAGTGATTCATCCTGTTCCATTAGGAGAACAAGGGATGGGATTCTACTCCAATCTGTTCATAGTTCCCAAAAAAGAGGGAACATTCAGACCAATCTTAGATCTCAAGATCCTAAACAAGTTTCTCAAGGTTCCATCGTTCAAAATGGAAACCATTCGGACAATTCTTCCTTCCATCCAGGAAGGTCAATTCATGACCACGGTGGATTTAAAGGATGCGTATCTACATATTCCTATCCACAAGGAACATCATCGGTTCCTAAGGTTCGCCTTTCTGGACAAGCATTACCAGTTTGTGGCACTTCCATTCGGATTAGCCACTGCTCCAAGAATTTTCACAAAGGTACTAGGGTCCCTTCTAGCGGTGCTACGACCAAGGGGCATTGCAGTAGTACCTTACTTGGACGACATACTGATTCAAGCGTCGTCCCTACCACAAGCAAAAGCTCATACGGACATTGTCCTGGCCTTTCTCAGATCTCACGGGTGGAAAGTGAACGTAGAAAAAAGTTCTCTATCTCCGTCAACAAGAGTTCCCTTCTTGGGAACAATAATAGACTCCTTAGAAATGAGGATTTCTCCAACATAGGTGTGTCCGGTCCACGGCGTCATCCTTACTTGTGGGATATTCTCTTCCCCAACAGGAAATGGCAAAGAGCCCAGCAAAGCTGGTCACATGATCCCTCCTAGGCTCCGCCTACCCCAGTCATTCTCTTTGCCGTTGTACAGGCAACATCTCCACGGAGATGGCTTAGAGTTTTTTTAGTGTTTAACTGTAGTTTTTCATTATTCAATCAAGAGTTTATTTTCAAATAGTGCTGGTATGTACTATTTACTCAGAAACAGAAAAGAGATGAAGAATTCTGTTTGTATGAGGAAAATGATTTTAGCAACCGTAACTAAAATCCATGGCTGTTCCACACAGGACTGTTGAGAGCAATTAACTTCAGTTGGGGGAACAGTGTGCAGTCTCTTGCTGCTTGAGGTATGACACATTCTAACAAGACGATGTAATGCTGGAAGCTGTCATTTTCCCTATGGGATCCGGTAAGCCATGTTTATTACGATCGTAAATAAGGGCTTCACAAGGGCTTATTTAGACTGTAGACTTTTCTGGGCTAAATCGATTCATTATTAACACATATTTAGCCTTGAGGAATCATTTTATCTGGGTATTTTGATATAATAATATCGGCAGGCACTGTATTAGACACCTTATTTCTTAGGGGCTTTCCCAAAGCATAAGCAGAGTCTCATTTTCGCGCCGGTGTGGCGCACTTGTTTTTGAGAGGCATGGCATGCAGTCGCATGTGAGAGGAGCTCTGATACTTAGAAAAGACTTTCTGAAGGCGTCATTTGGTATCGTATTCCCCTTTGGGTTTGGTTGGGTCTCAGCAAAGCAGATACCAGGGACTGTAAAGGGGTTAAAGCTTAAAACGGCTCCGGTTCCGTTATTTTAAGGGTTAAAGCTTCCAAATTTGGTGTGCAATATTTTAAGGCTTTAAGACACTGTGGTGAAAATTTGGTGAATTTTGAACAATTCCTTCATGTTTTTTCGCAATTGCAGTAATAAAGTGTGTTCAGTTTAAAATTTAAAGTGACAGTAACGGTTTTATTTTAAAACGTTTTTTGTACTTTCTTATCAAGTTTATGCCTGTTTAACATGTCTGAACTACCAGATAGACTGTGTTCTGAATGTGGGGAAGCCAGAATTCCTATTCATTTAAATAAATGTGATTTATGTGATAATGACAATGATGCCCAAGATGATTCCTCAAGTGAGGGGAGTAAGCATGGTACTGCATCATTCCCTCCTTCGTCTACACGAGTCTTGCCCACTCAGGAGGCCCCTAGTACATCTAGCGCGCCAATACTCCTTACTATGCAACAATTAACGGCTGTAATGGATAATTCTGTCAAAAACATTTTAGCCAAAATGAACCCTTGTCAGCGTAAGCGTGGCTGCTCTGTTTTAGTTACTGAAGAGCATGACGACGCTGATATTAATATCTCTGAAGGGCCCCTAACCCAATCTGAGGGGGCCAGGGAGGTTTTGTCTGAGGGAGAAATTACTGATTCAGGGAACATTTCTCAGCAGGCTGAATCTGATGTGATTACATTTAAATTTAAGTTGGAACATCTCCGCATTTTGCTTAAGGAGGTATTATCCACTCTGGATGATTGTGAAAATTTGGTCATCCCAGAGAAACTATGTAAAATGGACAAGTTCCTAGAGGTGCCGGGGCTCCCAGAAGCTTTTCCTATACCCAAGCGGGTGGCGGACATTGTTAATAAAGAATGGGAAAGGCCCGGTATTCCTTTCGTCCCTCCCCCCATATTTAAAAAATTGTTTCCTATGGTCGACCCCAGAAAGGACTTATGGCAGTCAGTCCCCAAGGTCGAGGGAGCGGTTTCTACTTTAAACAAACGCACCACTATACCCATAGAGGATAGTTGTGCTTTCAAAGATCCTATGGATAAAAAATTAGAAGGTTTGCTTAAAAAGATGTTTGTTCAGCAGGGTTACCTTCTACAACCCATTTCATGCATTGTCCCTGTCACTACAGCCGCATATTTCTGGTTTGATGAACTGATAAAGGTGCTCGATAGTGATTCTCCTCCTTATGAGGAGATTATGGACAGAATCAATGCTCTCAAATTGGCTAATTCTTTCACTCTAGACGCCACTTTGCAATTGGCTAGGTTAGCGGCTAAGAATTCTGGGTTTGCTATTGTGGCGCGCAGAGCGCTTTGGTTGAAATCTTGGTCGGCTGATGCGTCTTCCAAGAACAAGCTACTAAACATTCCTTTCAAGGGGAAAACGCTGTTTGGTCCTGACTTGAAAGAGATTATCTCTGATATCACTGGGGGTAAGGGCCACGCCCTTCCTCAGGATCGGCCTTTCAAGGCAAAAAATAGACCTAATTTTCGTCCCTTTCGTAAAAACGGACCAGCCCAAAGTGCTACGTCCTCTAAGCAAGAGGGTAATACTTCTCAAGCCAAGCCAGCTTGGAGACCAATGCAAGGCTGGAACAAGGGAAAGCAGGCCAAGAAACCTGCCACTGCTACCAAGACAGCATGAAATATTGGCCCCCGATCCGGGACCGGATCTGGTGGGGGGCAGACTCTCTCTCTTCGCTCAGGCTTGGGCAAGAGATGTTCTGGATCCTTGGGCGCTAGAAATAGTCTCCCAGGGTTATCTTCTGGAATTCAAGGGACTTCCCCCAAGGGGGAGGTTCCACAGGTCTCATTTGTCTTCAGACCACATAAAAAGACAGGCGTTCTTACATTGTGTAGAAGACCTGTTAAAAATGGGAGTGATTCATCCTGTTCCATTAAGAGAACAAGGGATGGGGTTCTACTCCAATCTGTTCATAGTTCCCAAAAAAGAGGGAACGTTCAGACCAATCTTAGATCTCAAGATCTTAAACAAATTTCTCAAGGTCCCATCGTTCAAGATGGAAACCATTCGAACTATTCTTCCTTCCATCCAGGAAGGTCAATTCATGACCACGGTGGATTTAAAGGATGCGTATCTACATATTCCTATCCACAAGGAACATCATCGGTTCCTAAGGTTTGCATTCCTGGACAAACATTACCAGTTTGTGGCGCTTCCTTTCGGATTAGCCACTGCTCCAAGGATTTTCACAAAGGTACTAGGGTCCCTTCTAGCGGTGCTAAGACCAAGGGGCATTGCAGTAGTACCCTACCTGGACGACATTCTGATTCAAGCGTCGTCCCTCCCTCGAGCAAAGGCTCACACGGACATCGTCCTGGCCTTTCTCAGATCTCACGGCTGGAAAGTGAACGTGGAAAAGAGTTCTCTATCCCCGTCAACAAGGGTTCCCTTCTTGGGAACAATTATAGACTCCTCAGAAATGAGGATTTTTCTAACAGAGGCCAGAAAAACAAAACTTCTGGACTCTTGTCGGATACTTCATTCCGTTCCTCTTCCTTCCGTAGCTCAGTGCATGGAAGTGATCGGGTTGATGGTAGCGGCAATGGACATAGTTCCTTTTGCGCGCATTCATCTAAGACCATTACAACTGTGCATGCTCAGTCAGTGGAATGGGGACTATACAGACTTGTCTCCAAAGATACAAGTAAATCAGAGGACCAGAGACTCACTCCGTTGGTGGCTGTCCCTGGACAACCTGTCACAAGGGATGACATTCCGCAAACCAGAGTGGGTCATTGTCACGACCGACGCCAGTCTGATGGGCTGGGGCGCGGTCTGGGGATCCCTGAAAGCTCAGGGTCTTTGGTCTCGGGAAGAATCTCTTCTACCGATAAATATTCTGGAACTGAGAGCGATATTCAATGCTCTCAAGGCTTGGCCTCAGCTAGCGAGGACCAAGTTCATACGGTTTCAATCAGACAACATGACGACTGTTGCGTACATCAACCATCAGGGGGGAACAAGGAGTTCCCTAGCGATGGAAGAAGTGACCAAGATTATTCTATGGGCGGAGTCTCACTCCTGCCACCTGTCTGCTATCCACATCCCGGGAGTGGAAAATTGGGAAGCGGATTTTCTGAGTCGTCAGACATTGCATCCGGGGGAGTGGGAACTCCATCCGGAAATCTTTGCCCAAGTCACTCAGCTGTGGGGCATTCCAGACATGGATCTAATGGCCTCTCGTCAGAACTTCAAAGTTCCCTGTTACGGGTCCAGATCCAGGGATCCCAAGGCGGCTCTAGTGGATGCACTAGTAGCACCTTGGACCTTCAAACTAGCTTATGTGTTCCCGCCGTTTCCTCTCATCCCCCGGCTGGTAGCCAGGATCAATCAGGAGAGGGCGTCGGTGATCTTGATAGCTCCTGCGTGGCCACGCAGGACTTGGTATGCAGATCTGGTGAATATGTCATCGGCTCCACCTTGGAAGCTACCTTTGAGACGAGACCTTCTTGTTCAGGGTCCGTTCGAACATCCGAATCTGGTTTCACTCCAGCTGACTGCTTGGAGATTGAACGCTTGATTTTATCGAAGCGAGGTTTCTCAGATTCTGTTATCGATACTCTTGTTCAGGCCAGAAAGCCTGTAACTAGAAAGATTTACCACAAAATTTGGAAAAAATATATCTGTTGGTGTGAATCTAAAGGATTCCCTTGGGACAAGGTTAAGATTCCTAGGATTCTATCCTTCCTTCAAGAAGGATTGGAAAAAGGATTATCGGCAAGTTCCCTGAAGGGACAGATTTCTGCCTTGTCGGTGTTACTTCACAAAAAGCTGGCAGCTGTGCCAGATGTTCAAGCCTTTGTTCAGGCTCTGGTTAGAATCAAGCCTGTTTACAAACCTTTGACTCCTCCTTGGAGTCTCAATTTAGTTCTTTCAGTTCTTCAGGGGGTTCCGTTTGAACCCTTACATTCCGTTGATATTAAGTTATTATCTTGGAAAGTTTTGTTTTTAGTTGCAATTTCTTCTGCTAGAAGAGTTTCAGAATTATCTGCTCTGCAGTGTTCCCCTCCTTATCTGGTGTTCCATGCAGATAAGGTGGTTTTACGTACTAAACCTGGTTTTCTTCCAAAAGTTGTTTCTAACAAAAACATTAACCAGGAGATTATCGTACCTTCTCTGTGTCCGAAACCTGTTTCAAAGAAGGAACGTTTGTTGCACAATTTGGATGTTGTTCGCGCTCTAAAATTCTATTTAGATGCTACAAAGGATTTTAGACAAACATCTTCCTTGTTTGTTGTTTATTCAGGTAAAAGGAGAGGTCAAAAAGCAACTTCTACCTCTCTCTCTTTTTGGATTAAAAGCATCATCAGATTGGCTTACGAGACTGCCGGACGGCAGCCTCCCGAAAGAATCACAGCTCATTCCACTAGGGCTGTGGCTTCCACATGGGCCTTCAAGAACGAGGCTTCTGTTGATCAGATATGTAGGGCAGCGACTTGGTCTTCACTGCACACTTTTACCAAATTTTACAAGTTTGATACTTTTGCTTCTTCTGAGGCTATTTTTGGGAGAAAGGTTTTGCAAGCCGTGGTGCCTTCCATTTAGGTGACCTGATTTGCGCCCTCCCTTCATCCGTGTCCTAAAGCTTTGGTATTGGTTCCCACAAGTAAGGATGACGCCGTGGACCGGACACACCTATGTTGGAGAAAACAGAATTTATGTTTACCTGATAAATTTCTTTCTCCAACGGTGTGTCCGGTCCACGGCCCGCCCTGGTTTTTTTAATCAGGTCTGATAATTTATTTTCTTTAACTACAGTCACCACGGTACCATATGGTTTCTCCTATGCAAATATTCCTCCTTAACGTCGGTCGAATGACTGGGGTAGGCGGAGCCTAGGAGGGATCATGTGACCAGCTTTGCTGGGCTCTTTGCCATTTCCTGTTGGGGAAGAGAATATCCCACAAGTAAGGATGACGCCGTGGACCGGACACACCGTTGGAGAAAGAAATTTATCAGGTAAACATAAATTCTGTTTTTTCTGACAGAGGCCAGAAAATCAAAACTTCTAAGCTCTTGTCAAGTTCTTCATTCTGTTCTTCTTCCTTCCATAGCGCAGTGCAGGGAAGTAATAGGTTTGATGGTCGCGGCAATGGACATAGTTCCTTTTGCGCAAATTCATCTGAGACCATTACAACTGTGCATGCTCAGTCAGTGGAATGGGGATTATACAGACTTGTCTCCGACGATAAAAGTAGATCAGAGGACCAGAGATTCACTCCGTTGGTGGCTAACCCTGGACAACCTGTCACAGGGGATGAGCTTCCGCAGACCAGAGTGGGTCATTGTCACGACCGACGCCAGTCTGGTAGGCTGGGGCGCGGTCTGGGAACCCCTGAAAGCTCAGGGTCTTTGGTCTCGGGAAGAATCTCTTCTCCCAATAAACATTCTGGAACTGAGAGCGAGATTCAATGCTCTCAAGGCTTGGCCTCAGCTAGCAAAGGCCAAATTCGTACGGTTTCAATCAGACAACATGACGACTGTTGCGTATATCAACCATCAGGGGGGAACAAGGAGTTCCCTGGCGATGGAAGAAGTGACCAAAATCATTCAATGGGCGGAGACTCACTCCTGCCACTTGTCTGCAATCCACATCCCAGGTGTGGAAAATTGGGAAGCGGATTTTCTGAGTCATCAGACATTTCATCCGGGGGAGTGGGAACTCCATCCGGAAATCTTTGCCCAAATAACTCAATTGTGGGGCATTCCAGACATGGATCTGATGGCCTCTCATCAGAACTTCAAGGTTCCTTGCTACGGGTCCAGATCCAGGGATCCCAAGGCGACTCTAGTAGATGCACTAGTAGCACCTTGGACCTTCAACCTAGCTTATGTATTCCCACCGTTTCCTCTCATCCCCAGGCTGGTAGCCAGGATCAATCAGGAGAGGGCATCGGTGATCTTGATAGCTCCTGCGTGGCCACGCAGGACTTGGTATGCAGACCTGGTGAATATGTCATCGGCTCCACCATGGAAGCTACCTTTGAGACAGGACCTTCTTGTTCAAGGTCCGTTCGAACATCCGAATCTGGTTTCACTCCAACTGACTGCTTGGAGATTGAACGCTTGATTTTATCAAAGCGAGGGTTCTCAGATTCTGTCATTGATACTCTTGTTCAGGCCAGAAAGCCTGTAACTAGAAAAATCTACCATAAAATATGGAAAAAATATATCTGTTGGTGTGAATATAAAGGATTACCATGGAACAAGATAAAAATTTTAAAGATTCTATCCTTTCTTCAAGAAGGTTTGGAGAAAGGATTATCTGCAAGTTCTTTGAAGGGACAGATTTCTGCTTTATCTGTTTTACTTCACAAAAAGCTGGCGGCTGTGCCAGATGTTCAGGCTTTTGTTCAGGCTCTGGTTAGAATCAAGCCTGTTTACAAACCTTTGACTCCTCCTTGGAGTCTCAATTTAGTTCTTTCAGTTCTTCAGGGGGTTCCGTTTGAGCCCCTACATTCCGTTGATATCAAGTTATTATCTTGGAAAGTTTTGTTTTTGGTTGCAATTTCTTCTGCTAGAAGAGTTTCAGAGTTATCTGCTCTGCAGTGTTCTCCTCCTTATCTGGTGTTCCATGCAGATAAGGTGGTTTTGCGTACTAAACCTGGTTTTCTTCCGAAAGTTGTTTCTAACAAAAACATTAACCAGGAGATAGTTGTGCCTTCTTTGTGTCCGAATCCAGTTTCAAAGAAGGAACGTTTGTTGCACAATTTGGATGTGTTGCGTGCTCTAAAATTCTATTTAGATGCTACAAAGGATTTCAGACAAACATCTTCCTTGTTTGTTGTTTATTCTGGTAAAAGGAGAGGTCAAAAAGCAACTTCTACCTCTCTATCTTTTTGGCTTAAAAGCATCATCAGATTGGCTTATGAGACTGCCGGACGGCAGCCTCCTGAAAGAATCACAGCTCATTCCACTAGGGCCGTGGCTTCCACATGGGCCTTCAAGAACGAGGCTTCTGTTGATCAGATATGTAAGGCAGCGACTTGGTCTTCACTGCACACTTTTACCAAATTTTACAAATTTGATACTTTTGCTTCTTCTGAGGCTATTTTTGGGAGAAAGGTTTTGCAAACCGTGGTGCCTTCCATCTAGGTGACCTGATTTGCTCCCTCCCATCATCCGTGTCCTAAAGCTTTGGTATTGGTTCCCACAAGTAAGGATGACGCCGTGGACCGGACACACCTATGTTGGAGAAAACAGAATTTATGTTTACCTGATAAATTACTTTCTCCAACGGTGTGTCCGGTACACGGCCCGCCCTGGTTTTTTTAATCAGGTCTGATGATTTATTTTCTTTAACTACAGTCACCACGGTATCATATGATTTCTCCTATGCAAATATTCCTCCTTTACGTCGGTCGAATGACTGGGGAAGGCGGAGCCTAGGAGGGATCATGTGACCAGCTTTGCTGGGCTCTTTGCCATTTCCTGTTGGGGAAGAGAATATCCCACAAGTAAGGATGACGCCGTGGACCGGACACACCGTTGGAGAAAGTAATTTATCAGGTAAACATAAATTCTGTTATTGCGGCTGAGGCCGCTTTTGGGAGAAAGGTTCTTCAAGCAGTGGTGCCTTCCGTTTAGGTTACCTGTCTTGTCCCTCCCGTATCATCTGTGTACTCTAGCTTGGGTATTGAATCCCATTAGTAATTATGATGATCCGTGGGCTCATCGTGTCTTAAAAAAGAAAGGAAAATTTATGCTTACCTGATAAATGTATTTATTTTTTTACATGATGAGTCCACGGCCCGCCCTGTTCTTTTAGACAGGTTGTGGGTTATTGAAAACTTCAGACACCTCTGCACCTTGGCTTTTCCTTTCTCTTCCTAACTTCAGTCGAATGACTGGAGTGGGAGGGAAGGGAGGAGCTATTTAACAGCTCTGCTATGGTGCTCTTTGCCTCCTCCTGCTGACCAGGAGGTGAATATCCCATTAGTAATTAAGATGATCCGTGGACTCATCGTGTCAAAAAAGAAATACATTTATCAGGTAAGCATAAATTTTCTTTTTTCGGGACATTAGTCAGGGGGGTCCTTTTGGGCTCCGATTAGGGGTCCTTTCCCTGTGTCGAGAGTGCTCTGCATCTCTTTCTTGGAAAAGAAGAGGTCCTAGTGGTTTTCCACTCATATGGTTCAGGTATTGCCATCCAGGTGGCATCCAAACCTATGTTTTACTGTCCTCCGACTTCAAATCTGAGGTGATGTGGAGGCTTGATGTTGCTTTGTCCGGGTGACTTGTCCTCACTGTTCCCCTTGTGTCTGTAGCTCGCGGCTAGCTGGATAGCTAGATCAGCATAATAATGCTCTGTGGCTACTCTGTACTGTTGCAAATTGAGGGTTGCTAGTTCGATCCACGGCGAGGTCTACTCAGCCTTTCCTCCTTCCGAAGCAAAGTAACAATCTTGAAATGAAGGGCAACATCTCAAACAATAATACAAATCAATAATTTCGTACAGCAATATATTCTAAATCAGGACGTTAATCAAGTCATGGTATTGCCATTCATCAATGCCTCTATTTTAAATGTTAAACTCTTTGGCGTCTACAATGTAATATAGATCCACTCGTGGGATCTGGTGACTGGTACTTATCTGAAGACATAGTTCGCAACTTCAAAGAGTCCGGGCTGTTAGTTGGGAAAACCAGGTGTATTGCAAGCTTAGACTAATCTTAGTTGGACAACTTGTGAACGGTGTAAACTTTTCACCATTACTTAACAAACAAAATGGGGTGCAGGTAAGGAGAAGAACCTCCCTAGGGGTAGAGGGAGAGAAAAGAAAAAAAAAAAAAAAGGAGGAAAAGAGAGGAGCCAAGATTAGCCGCATTTTTATGGCACAAACATGCTAATGTTGCTTGGACGCCTGTTAGCTCTAGTGTCCCTTTATGGCCCTGGCTCTTTGGAGTGTTGGGCTCCTGCGAGGGGTGGTCTCTTCCTTTGGGTCGGGACTTGCAAGGGCTTCTTGCTCTTGTTATCCGGGAATTAAGAACCTGGCCACGAGGAGGAGGCAAAGACACCCCAGTCAAAGGCTTAAATACCTCTTCCACTCCCCTCATCCCCCAGTCATTATTTGCCTTTCGTCACAGGAGGTGCTGGAATATGGGAGGTCTCTTATGAGGGGTTCTATCCTTCGCTATGTGACAGGAGTTTAAGTAGCCTTTTAAGCTTCTCAACTTGAGAGCCTGGGTGAAAGTTAGAGTCCGGAGATGCAAGGGGAACTTCCCTTTGCAACACCATCCCGACTCGTATTAACAGCTCCTTTAGCAATCGGTGTTGACGAGTTTTGCAGATTGCTTTCTTCTCTCAAGTCCATGTCAAGAGTGCAGCTACTACTTGTCACACTTGAAGGGCCATGTTCCTATTCCACAGCTAGATTCTGGTAAGATCGTTTCATTTTTACATAATAACACAAAAACAGGGCCACAGTGTGGCGCCTTTATCTTTATAGAATCAAGGGGTAATATTCCTATGAGGGGATTATTGAGCAGGGGGGGGGGTATGTACATGATAAGTTTATTATGTGATTGCTGCGTTATGTGCAAGGACGCGGCTCTGGCCTTTTTGTGGAACTGACAGGTTCTCTTCCAGGAGTTTTGCACGGTTTTGGTGCGCTTTCTCATCAGCAGGGGCGGTCCTGCAAAGTCATCCTTGCGACCGGGTGGGGCTTCTTCAGGTCTGATCTGCGACGAAAGAGACAAAACGGTTTCTGAGTCCGGGTCATAGGAGGTGGTGAGTGCCCCGGCCATTGGTGGTTATAAAGGTGCCTGTTCTAGTCTTTTGTCTAAAAGCTATGGAGGATTCTGACGCATTAGAGGGTACTTCCTCTTTAAGTCTTATACCTGTGTTTATTGTGAGGTTTTGGTAGACAAGCCTGCGCAACAGTGTTCCACATGGCTTGAGAAGGCTACGACTTCCAAACATAAGAGAATGTCTAGCACTACTGATCCGTCCCGAGGGGTCTCTGTCCCCAGGGTCTGACTGTTACCCCTTCGGGGGAAATTGCTTGGCCGCCGGACTTTGCGGACCAGCTTGAAACGGCAGTCGCTAAGGTGATCCATGCAAAGCGCAAACTTAGAGCTTTTCATAGCCGCCTGACCCAGGAGTTGTCTGTCAGATGCCCCAGAGGGGTGGTACGATGACGAGGCCCAATCCGACGTGTCGGAAGAGGCCCTTTCGGGGTCGGAGTCCGTGTCATCTAAACCTCCGGCAGCGGAGGATCACGGTTTTCGGTTTAAAATGGAGAACTTGCGTTTTTTGTTAAAGCAAGTGCTGGCTACCTTAGAGCTTCCGGAGCCCAAACTACCAAAGGAGCCCTCCATTCCTAAGTTTGATAAGGTTTACAAGGACAGGGTGGTTCCCCAGACCTTCCTGGTTCCTGTCAAGATGGCAAACATTATTAAGAATGAGTGGGAGCGATTAGGTTCTTCATTTTCCCCTTCTCAATTTAAAAAGCTTTTCCCCATCCTGGAGGCCCAGCTAGAGTTGTGGGGGACCATTACCAAGGCGGATGGGGCCATCTCCATGCTCGCTAAGCGCACAACGATTCCTTTAAAGGATAGTTCTTCGTTCAAGGAGCATTTGGATAAGAAGTTGGAAAACATGTTGCAAAAGATGTTTCAAAACACGGGGGTTTGTTTTTCAACCGGTAGCCGCGGTTGCTGGAGCTGCGTCATATTGGTGCAATGCATTATTTGATATCATTGAGGGTGAACCCTCTTTCGAAGAGGTGCAGGAAAAGATTAAGGCCCTAAAGGTGGCCAATTCTTTAATTCCTGACGCTAATATGCAGATTATCCGCTTGAATGCCAAGGTGTCAGGTTTTTCGGTGCTAGCACGCAGAGCTCTATGGCTAAAATCTTGGTCAGCGGACATGACCTCTAAGACTGTTGTCTTTGCCTTTCAAGGGCAAGATCCTGTTCGGTCCAGGTCTGGACTCTATCCTATCCACGGTTACAGGAGGCAAGGGTGCCTTCCTTCCCCAGGATAAGAAGGTGAAGCCTAAGAGTGCTAATTTTTGTACCTTTCGCGGGGATAAGACGCAACGCCTTTCTGAGGACCCCATGTAAGAAAATAAAGGTTTTTTTTTTAAATTTTGGAGGCTGGAATACTTTGTTATTAGGCGCAACGCGCTCAGCCCACCACAAAAGTGGATCAATCCAAGGGTGCCTGGAAGCCTGCTCAAGCTTGGAACAAGTCTAAGCAGCACAAGAAGCCCGCCGAGACTAAGTCCGCATGAAGAGATGGCCCCCGACTGGTCTGCGGACCGAGTGGGGGCAGATTGTCTCTGTTCTTAGACGCCTGGTTGCAGGATGTTCAGGACATGTGGGTTCTGGAGGTGGTCGACCAGGGCTACAGGATAATAGGGTTCAAGTCCTCTCCGCCCAGGGGCAGATTCCTTCTGTCAAACTTGTCTTCAAGGCTGGAAAAAAGAGAGGTCTTTCTGGGTTGTGTGTGGGATCTCTCTGCTCTAGGGGTTATCGTACCAGTACCACAGGCAGAAGTACCACAGGCAGAAAGGGGTCTAGGGTATTACTCCAATTTATTTGTGGTCCCTAAGAAGGAGGGCATGTTCCACCCGATTCTGGACCTCAAATGTTTAAACAAGTTCCATTGTTCAAAATGGAAACTATCAGATCCATTTTTCCCCTAGTCCTAGAGGGGCAGCTAATGACCTCTATAGATTTGAGGGATGCCTACCTTCATGTTCCGATTCACAGGGACCATGTCAGGTTCCTCAGATTTGCCTTTCTGGATCAGCATTTCCAGTTTGTTGCTCTCCCCTTCGGTTTGGCGACGGGCCTGAGAGTCTTTACCAAGCTCCTGGGGACCCTTCTAGCAGTGGCCAGATCCCGGGTGTCGTGGTGGTTGCGCCCTATCTGGACGATATTCTGGTTCAGGCGCCATCATACCATCTGGCAGAGGTCCACACCAGGGTCCTGCTGCAGTTACTTCAATCTCATGGTTGGAGGATCAATTTCGAGAAGAGTTCTCTGGTTCCTAGTACCAGAGTGGAGTTCTTGGGCACGATCATAGACTCGGTGTCCATGAAGATCTTTCTCACGGACAAGCGACTCGCAAAGATGTTGTCCACTTGTCTCTCCCTTCAGTCTACAGCGAGACCGTCCATAGCTCAGTGTATGGAAATGATTGGGCTCATGGTTTCCAGCATGGACATCATTCCATTCGCCAGGTTTCATCTCAGACCTCTTCAATGGTGCATGTTGAGACAGTGTTTCTGAGCTGGCGGCCTTGCAATGTGAGCTCTCTTATCTGGTGTTTCATACGGATAAGGCTGTTCTTTGCACTGGTGTGGGGTTTCTCCCCAAGGTGGTGTCTAACCGCAACATCGATCAGGAGATAGTCGTTCCTTCTTTATGTCCTAATCCGTCTTCTCTTAAGGAGAGGTTACTTCATAATCTGGACGTGGTTCATGCCTTGAAATTTTATCTTCAGGCCACAAAGGATTTCAGACAATCTAATTCTCTTTTTGTTGTGTATTCAGGGAAGTGCAAGGGTCAGAGGGCTTCTGCTACTTCTTTGTCTTTTTGGCTGAGGAGCCTGATCCGCTTGGCCTATGAAACAGTGGGACATAAGCCTCCTCAGAGGATTACAGCTCATTCCACTAGAACAGTAGCTTCATCTTGGGCCTTCAAGAATGAGTCTTCTATGGAGCAGATTTGCAAGGTGGCTACCTGGTCCTCCTTGCATACCTTCACTAAGGAAGCGTTTTTTGGGAGAGAGATTCTACAGGCTGTGGTGCACTCAGATTAAGGGTCCGCCTTTTACCCTCCCGGTTTCATTCAGTGTCCTCTAGAGCTTGGGTTTATGTTCCCACTAGTAATGAATGAAGCCGTGGACTCTCCTCCCCTTTAGATAGAAAACATAAATTATGCTTACCTGATAATTTTATTTCCATCGAGGGGAGGAGTGTCCATGGCCCCCGCACGTATTTCCGATGGGCGGACCTAAATTTAATCTCTTCTGGCACCATTTATACCCTAATATTTCTCCTACTGTTCCTTGTTCCCTCGGCAGAATGACTGGGGGATGAGGGGAGTGGGGGAGGTATTTAAGCCTTTGGCTGGGGTGTCTGCCTCCTCCTGGTGGCCAGGTTCTTAATTCCCACTAGTAAGTAATGAAGCAGTGGACTCTCCTCCCCTCGATCGAAATAAAATTATCAGGTAAGCATAATTTTATATTTTTTTGATATCAGACGAGGGATTTATGTTCCTTGAAGATTGTTTAATCTAAAAATTTGTGGGGCCCGGGCTTCTTGTCCTGATCTTCTGGTGGTCGAGGGTTTTACTCAGCATTTTCTCTTTGTGGACCCCGCTGTGGGATGTTACCGGACTTTATGATCCTAGGACTGGCCTGGGGCTTTCAGTTTCAGGGGTACTTGGGTTTAGCCCTTGTTTTGGCTGTTCTGTTATACAACTTGGACAGATTTTCTGAGAGCTGGGGCATCTTGGGGCTTGTCTTGTGCGGACGATACAGTCCCCTTGGGACCGCAAACTAACATGACCTAATGGTGGGCTCTCCTGCCTAGCAAACAGAGGGTTTGCGGTTGCTCAGCTGTCACTTTTGCACTTGGTATGTGTGCTAGAATGATGGTGGTGTTTTAAGGGGTTCTTCCGTGTTTGTCAGTGACGTGGCCTTGTGTCCTCTCGGTTCTTCTATGACATCCTGTCTTCTGGGCAGGTGATTATCAACGCTCTCCTCTTCAGGGGGCTCGGTGTCCTCCTTACGGAGGTGTGGTTCCTTTTTTAGAGGCCTCTCCTGTGTTCGGGAGATTGGAGCAGATGTTTTATCTGGTTAGGGGATTGGTCTGCTCATTGAGTTGTTCCTTTCCATCTGGGGAGCTGCTGGCTCTGCATTGAGACTTAGTCGGGTGGCCTTGCTAGATCCCTTGGATCTATCGCCTGCTCAATTGTCTTTAGATTGAAGTGGCTGTGTCCATTCTTCCGCCATTTTGGGGGCCAGTTTTGGGGTTCCTTTCGGTTCCCTTGCTTTCAGATCTGCTGCTGCTTGGGCTGGTCCTCTAGGTGTAAGATCTGTTGTTCATCCTCAGGTCTTGGGGGGTGACTGTGGTCCTATTTTAGAGGTTCTGTGCCTCTCCCCCTTTGTGATCTGTGGGTAGTTTTGGCCGCATGGATTGCCTGGAGAGTGTCCTCTGTCTTGGAGTTTGGGCAATTTGCTATTTAGTTCGGCTGCTTCTTCCTTAAGGATAGTGTCTTCTCCCTGTTCTCCTACAGATGGCAGCGTGTTACTGGACTCGGATGTTTTTTCTGAATATTGCTACTTGTAACTTTCTGTTTGCTCAGTCTCTGAGTTCTGACGTTTTGAGGACTTTGTTTTCAGCTGTCTTTCTTTCATGTAATTAGCAAGAGTCCATGAGCTAGTGACGTATGGGATATACATTCCTACCAGGAGGGGAAAAGTTTCCCAAACCTCAAAATGCCTATAAATACACCCCTCACCACACCCACAATTCAGTTTTACAAACTTTGCCTCCCGTGGAGGTGGTGAAGTAAGTTTGTGCTAGATTCTTCGTTCCTCTCAGAGTGCAGTGAATGTCAGAGGGATGTGAAGAGAGTATTGCCTATTTGAATACAATGGTCTCCTTCTACGGAATCTATTTCATAGGTTCTCTGTTATCGGTCGTAGAGATTTCTTCTTCTACCTCCCTTTTCAGATCGACGATATACTCTAATATACCATTACCTCTACTGATTCTCGTTTCAGTACTGGTTTGGCTATCTACTATATGTAGATGAGTGTCTTGGGGTAAGTAAGTCTTATTTTATTATGACACTCTTAAGCTATGGTTGGGCACTTTATTTTTAAAGTTCTAAATATATGTGTTTAAACTTATATTTGCCATGATTCAGGGTAATCAGTATTCCTTATTTCAGACAGTCAGTTTCATTATTTGGGATAATGCATATGAATTATTATTTTTTCTTGCCTTAAAAGTTTTTCAATTGACTTTTTTCCCTGTGGGCTGTTAGGCTCGCGGGGGGCTGAAAATGCTTCAATTTATTGCGTCATTTTTGGCGCTGACTTTTTTGGCGCAAAAATTTCGTCATTTCCGGCGCCCTAATTGACGCCGGAAGTTGTTCGTGGTTGCGTCATTTTTTTTGATGTTTTTTGTGTTCAGACGTTTTTTTGCGCCAAAAATGTGGGCGTTGTTTTTTTCGGCGTCACCGGATGTGGCGTCATACTTAGCGCCAAAAAATATAGGCGTTGTACTTAGCGCCAATAATGTGTGCGTCATTTTTGGCGCCAAAAAATGTGGGCGTCATTCTTGTCTCCACCTTTTTTTCACATTATTTCAGTCTCATTTTTCATTGCTTCTGGTTGCTAGAGGCTTGTTCATTGGCATTTTTTCCCATTCCTGAAACTGTCATTTAAGGAATTTGATAATTTTGCTTTATATGTTGTTTTTTCTATTACATATTGCAAGATGTCTCAACTTGACCCTGGATCAGAATCTACTTCTAGAAAGACGCTGCCTGATGCTGGTTTTACCAAAGTTAAGTGCATTTGTTGTAAACTTGTGGTAACTGTTCCTCCGGCTGTAGTTTGTGATGAATGTCATGATAAACTTGCTAATGCAGATAGTATTTCCATTAGTAATAATCCATTACCTGTTGTTGTTCCTTCAACATCTAATGTTCAGGATGTCCCTGTTAATGTAAAAGAATTTGTTTCTAAATCTATTAGGAAGGCTCTGTCTGTTATTCCTCCTTCCAGTAAACGTAAAAGGTCTTTTAAAACTTCTCTTATTTCAGATGAATTTTTAAGTGACCGTCATCATTCTGACTTGTCTGTTTCTGATGAGGATTTATCTGTTTCAGAAGATTCTCTCTCAGATATTGACACTGATAAATCTTCATATTTATTTAAAATGGAATTTATTCGTTCTTTACTTAAAGAAGTGTTAATCGCATTACATATGGAGGAGTCTAGTCCTCTTGATACTAAATCTACTAAGCGTTTAAATTTGGTTTTCAAACCTCATATAGTTATTCCAGAAGTTTTTCCTGTCCCTGATGCTATTTCTGAAGTAATTTCTAGGGAAAGGAATAATCTGGGTACTTCATTTACTCCTTCTCAAAGTTTTAAGAAATTGGACCCTGTGCCATCTGATAGATTAGAGTTTTGGGACAAAATCCCTAAAGTTGATGGGGCTATCTCTACTCTTGCTAAACGTACTACTATTCCTACGGTGGATAGTACTTCCTTTAAGGATCCTTTAGATAGGAAGCTTGAATCCTTTCTAAGGAGAGCTTATTTATGTTCAGGTAATCTTCTTAGACCTGCTATTTCTTTGGCTGATGTTGCTGCTGCTTCCACTTTCTGGTTGGAGGCTTTAGTGTCAGACCATAATACTCATAGCATTGTTAAACTTCTTCTACATGCTAATAACTTTATTTGTGATGCCATCTTTGATATCATTAGAATTGATATCAGGTATATGTCTTTAGCTATTTTAGCTAGAAGAGCTTTATGGCTTAAAACTTGGAATGCAGATATGACTTCTAAGTCAACTTTGCTTTCTCTTTCTTTCCAAGGTAATAAATTATTTGGTTCTCAGTTGGATTCTATTATTTCAACTGTTACTGGGGGAAAGGATCTTTTTTGCCTCAGGACAAAAAATCTAAAGGTAAATACAGGGCTGCTAATCGTTTTCGTTCCTTTCGTCAGAATAAGGAACAGAAGCTTGACCCTTCCCCTAAAGGAACGGTTTCCGTTTGGAAACCTTCTCCAGTCTGGAATAAATCCAAGCCTTTTAGAAAGTCAAAGCCAGCTCCCAAGTCCACATGAAGGTGCTGCCCTCATTCCAGCACAGCTGGTAGGGGGCAGGTTACGATTTTTCAAAGATATTTGGATCAATTCGATTCACAGTCTTTGGATTCAGAACATTGTTTCACAAGGGTACAGAATAGGTTTCAAGGTAAGGCCGCCTGCGAGAAGATTTTTTCTCTCTCGCATTCCAATAAATCCAGTGAAGGCTCAGGCGTTTCTGAAATGTGTTTGAGTTGGCTGGGGTAATTGTGCCAGTTCCAGTTCTGGAACGGGGTCTGGGGTTTTACTCAAATCTATTCATTGTGCCAAAGAAGGAGAATTCCTTCAGACCAGTTCTGGATCTAAAAATATTGAATCGTTATGTAAGGATACCAACATTCAAAATGGTAACTATAAGGACTATTCTGCCTTTTGTTCAGCAAGGGCATTATATGTCCACAATAGATTTACAGGATGCATATCTTCATATTCCAATTCATCCAGATCACTATCAGTTTCTGAGATTCTCTTTTCTAGACAAGCATTACCAGTTTGTGGCCCTTCCGTTTGGCCTAGCAACAGCTCCAAGGATCTTTTCAAAGGTTCTTGGTGCCCTTCTCTCTGTAATCAGAGAACAGGGTATTGCAGTATTTCCTTATTTGGACGATATCTTGGTACTTGCTCAGTCTTCACATTCTGCAGAATCTCATACGAATCAACTTGTGTCGTTTCTTTAAAGACATGGTTGGAGGATCAATTTACCAAAGAGTTTGTTGATTCCTCAGACAAAGGTAACCTTTTTGGGTTTTCAAATAGATTCAGTGTCCATGACCTTGTCTCTAACAGAAAAGAGACGTCTGAGATTGGTTTCAGCCTGTCGAAACCTTCAGTCTCAATCATTCCCTTTGGTAGCTTTGTGCATGGAAATTCTAGGTCTCATGACTGCTGCATCGGACGCGATCCCCTTTGCTCGTTTTCACATGCGATCTCTTCAGCTTTGTATGCTGAACCAGTGGTGCAGGGATTATACAAAGATATCACAATTAATATCCTTAAATCCCAATGTTCGACACTCTCTGACGTGGTGGATAGATCACCATCGTTTAGTCCAAGGGACTTCTTTTGTTCGTCCAACCTGGACTGTGATCTCAACAGATGCGAGTCTGTCAGGTTGGGGAGCTGTATGGGGATCTCTGACAGCGCAGGGGGTTTGGGAATCTCAGGAGGCGAGATTACCAATCAACATTTTGGAACTCCGTGCGATTTTCAGAGCTCTTCAGTTCTGGCCTCTTCTGAAGAGAGAATCGTTTATTTGTTTTCAGACAGACAATGTCACAACCGTGGCATATGTCAATCATCAAGGGGGGACTCACAGTCCTCAGGCTATGAAAGAAGTATCTCGGATACTTGTATGGGCGGAATCCAGCTCCTGTCTAATCTCTGCGGTTCACATCCCAGGTGTAGACAATTGGGAAGCGGATTATCTCAGTCGCCAGACGTTACATCCGGGCGAATGGTCTCTTCACCCAGAGGTATTTCTTCAGATTGTTCAAATCTGGGGACTTCCAGAAATAGATCTGATGGCCTCTCATTTAAACAAGAAACGTCCCAGGTATCTGTCCAGATCCAGGGATCCTCAGGCGGAGGCAGTGGACGCGTTGTCGCTTCCTTGGAATTATCATCCTGCCTATATCTTTCCGCCTCTAGTTCTTCTTCCAAAAGTGATTTCCAAAATTGTAATGGAACGTTCGTTTGTACTGCTGGTGGCTCCAGCATGGCCTCACAGGTTTTGGTATGCGGATCTCATTCGGATGGCCAGTTGCCAACCTTGGACTCTTCCGTTAAGACCAGACCTTCTATCTCAAGGCCCTTTTTTCCATCAGGATCTCAAATTATTAAATTTGAAGGTATGGAAATTGAACGCTTGATTCTTAGTCATAGAGGTTTCTCTGACTCAGTAATTAATACTATGTTACAGGCTCGTAAATCTGTGTCTAGGAAGATTTATTATCGAGTCTGGAAGACTCCTGGCATTCTTTTAGAATTCCTAGAATTTTACAGTTTCTTCAGGATGGTTTGGATAAAGGTTTGTCTGCAAGTTCCTTGAAAGGACAAATCTCTGCTCTTTCTGTTCTTTTTCACAGAAAAATTGCTAATCTTCCTGATATTCATTGTTTTGTACAGGCTTTGGTTCGTATCAAACCTGTCATTAACCTGTCATTAAGTCAATCTCTCCTCCTTGGAGTCTTAATTTGGTTCTGAGGGCTTTACAAGCTCCTCCGTTTGAACCTATGCATTCTCTGGATTTTAAATTACTTTCTTGGAAAGTTCTGTTCCTTTTGGCCATCTCTTCTGCTAGAAGAGTTTCTGAGTTATCTGCTCTTTCTTGTGAATCTCCTTTTCTGATTTTTCATTAGGATAAGGCGGTGTTGCGGACTTCATTTAAATTTTTACCTAAGGTTGTGAATTCTAACAACATTAGTAGAGAAATTGTTGTTCCTTCATTGTGTCCTAATCCTAAAAATTCTCTGGAGAGATCTTTACATTCTTTGGATGTAGTAAGAGCTTTAAAATATTATGTTGAAGCTACTAAAGATTTTAGAAAGACTTCTAGTCTATTTGTTATCTTTTCTGGTTCCAGGAAAGGTTAGAAGGCCTCCGCCATTTCTTTGGCGTCTTGGTTAAAGTCTTTGATTCATCATGCTTATGTAGAGTCGGGTAAATCTCTGCCTCAAAGGATTACGGCTCATTCTACTTGGTCAGTTTCTACTTCCTGGGTGTTTAGGAATGAAGCTTCTGTTGATCAGATTTGCAAAGCAGCTACTTGGTCTTCTTTGCATACTTTTACTAAATTCTACCATTTTGATGTTTTCTCTTCTTCTGAAGCAGTTTTTGGTAGAAAAGTACTTCAGGCAGCTGTTTCAGTTTGATTCTTCTGCTTATAATTTCAGTTTTTTTCATTATTGAGATTAAAACTTTTGTTTTGGGTTGTGGATTATTTTTCAGCGGAATTGGCTGTCTTTATTTTATCCCTCCCTCTCTAGTGACTCTTGTGTGGAAGTTCCACATCTTGGGTATTTATTATCCCATACATCACTAGCTCATGGACTCTTGCTAATTACATGAAAGAAAACATAATTTATGTAAGAACTTACCTGATAAATTCATTTCTTTCATATTAGCAAGAGTCCATGAGGCCCACCCTTTTTTGTGGTGGTTATGATTTTTTTTGTATAAAGCACAATTATTCCAATTCCTTATTTTGATGCTTTCGCTCCTTTCTTATTACCCCACTTCTTGGCTATTCGTTAAACTGAATTGTGGGTGTGGTGAGGGGTGTATTTATAGGCATTTTGAGGTTTGGGAAACTTTGCCCCTCCTGGTAGGAATGTATATCCCATACGTCACTAGCTCATGGACTCTTGCTAATATAAAAGAAATGAATTTATCAGGTAAGTTCTTACATAAATTATGTTTTTTCGGTGCTGTTGCACAATGTTCGGGAGATGTTCTTCTCCTTGATGATGCCCAGTTGCTCCTTGTGGGTTGGGCGTTGTCTCCCCTTTTTTTCGGGATCCATTCGGGTCTCTGTGGACTTGGCCTTCCTTTGAAGGGGTTTTTTTCCTTTATGGATTTTGTAACAGAAGAAGGAAGACAGCGCACCTCTGACTCAAGGTAAACAGTTTTATTTCCACAAATAGCACACATTAGTAATGCAACTTACTAGAATAAAATTACAACAGGCCTTCAGTAAGAAAACAATTTTAAAATCCAGCGTGGCAAAGTCCGCAGTGATAGAATGGAGCAAACAGGAAAAGCCCGGCTGTTCTTCTCAGCGTGTAGTGAGACAGCATGCGTCACTAGGCGTCCTTCCAACTCCAGCTACGAATCCACAAGATGACCAATAAAGCTCAACGCATTTCGCCATTGGCAGCCCGGCTTTCTCAAGAGTAATAGGTCATCGTGACTCATGCCTTTAAATACTAAGAGTCTCTGATTTCAATTGGTGGATAAAAATTCAGTTAAAAGAAAACAGACACACCTGAATACATACGTGTGTAAGTAATATTCCGTTACAGGCAAAAATAAAATGGAATTTTGAATACATACATAAACAATTGATATTAACTATTCATATTGGCAAATTGATGTCATATAAACTATTAGTTAAAGAAAACCATACAGTAAGCAATACCTAAAGATCATATGGACCAAAACATAATTAGCAATATGAGATAAGTATTTCATCATAAAAAGTATACTATAAATATTAAAAATGTTAAAAATATTAAAACATAGTTCATTTCATATACGCTACAAACATGTTAGAAAATAAATAAAACATTGAAAGTGTCTTAAGCGTTCATAAAAAACCTATTGAATAAACACAGTTAAAATTCATAAATCATCAAATGTGAGGTACCATTAAATATTCTAAGGCATTATTTTAAAGGACAATTAAGAGACCACTGTCAACTAATGGAGAGCAAACTATAAAAAGGCTTGTGCATCTAAGTCAATGTTTAGTCCAAGGGGTGCTAGACTTTTTAACCTGTAGATCCACTCAGTTTCTTTTCTCCTCAGAGCCAGCAATCTATTGTTAGTTCCCGGGGGTACCCAATCTATAATTTGTATCTTCAGGTCTTTACTACTGCTCCCATGAACTGCTGTAAAGTGGACAGGTACACTATGTTTGTCAAAATTCGTTTTAATATTGTAGAGATGTTCACTAAACCTTTTGGAAGTTTTTCTCTTCGTGCGTCCAATGTAAATTTGTTCACACTTGCAGGACAGGAGATAAACCGTATATGTTGTTTGGCAATTGCTCCTGTGTTTTATATTAAAAGTCTCAGAGCCATTATAATTAAAAAAGGTGTCACCCCTTCTAACACATGGACACATAGGGCAATTAGGTTTATTACATTTAAATGTCCCTCTAGGGGCTGATAGCCAATTTTGTAAACTACCATTGCAAGGGGGCTTATTAGTATTACACATTTTTTTTTCAGATTTTTGTTCTTCTTAAATGTAATCAATGGCTTATCCCCTATAAGATTTCCTAAAATCGGATCAGATCTAAGTATGTTCCAGTGTTTATTAAAAACCTTTCTAATAGCTGGTGCCCCCTCATTAAAATTTGTGATAAAACGTACAGTATTAGTATTGGTAGTATTATCTTTACATTTCTTGGAATTAGGGCCCCTAGTAGTGATGGCACACCTATTATGAGATTTAGTGTCACTCTTATCAAGCAATTTATTTCTATCCAAACTTAATGCCTTATTTTTAGCTTTATTCAGGATTTCTAAATTATAACCTTTCCTAATGAATTTCTCATCAAGAAGGGTGGCCTCACTCTCAAAGTCGTTGAGGTTGGTACAATTACGTCTCAATCTGATGTATTGACTAGCTGGAATGTTATTCTTCCAGCTATTGAGATGACCACTTTGAGCATCAACAAAACTGTTTTTATCTACTGTTTTTCTAAAATTCCTAACTGATATTTTATTATTCGAACTATCTACAAAGAGAATAATGTCCAAGAATTCAATACTATTATTTGAACTATTTCCTGTAAACTTTAAATTATACTTATTTTTATTGATTTAATTAGTAAAATCCAATAGAGTATCTTCTGACCCTTTCCATAAGATGATTACATCATCTATATACCGGTAATATTCTATTAGGTTAGTCTTATATGGATTATTGTTCCAGATATGTCTTTCAAAATTATCCATAAAAAGGTTTGCATACGATGGGGCAAAAGTAGTCCCCATCGCAGTCCCCTTCAGCTGTAAATAAAATTTGTCCAAAAACTCAAAATAATTGTTGGTTAAAATAAATGATATGGATTCCATTAGAAACTTAAGATGCATATCTGGAATGTCAAACCCAGCAAATGCTTGTTCAATTGCTAAGATACCTTTCCTATGGGGGATAACAGTGTATAATGAAGATACTTCAAAGGTTGCCCACCTTAGATCATCTCCCCAAGGCAGTCCCTCAAATATTTTTATGGTCTCTACTGTATCTTTAAGATATGCCTTCGTTCTTACTACAAGGGGTTGCAAATAATAATCAACATACTTGGACAGATTGTGGCATAAAGAGCCAATGCCCGAAATAATAGGTCGTCCAGGAGGGTTAGTTAAATCCTTGTGAATTTTGGGGAGATGATAAAAGGTGGGCACTCTGGGGTCTAGTTGTTTCAGGAAGTTGAATTTGTCCTGGTTTAAAACACCTATCTCTTTAGCTTTCCCTAAAAGGGAATCTAGTTCCTTAGAAAAACTTGCAGTGGGATTGAATGTAAGGCATTTATACGTATTAGAATCACCTAAAATGTTAAAAGCTTCTTTAATGTATACCTCTCGATTCTGGATTACCAGACCTCCACCCTTATCAGCAGCTCGTATAACCACATTCTTATTAATTTTGAGGGATTTTAATGCTGCTCTCTGCCTTATTGTGAGATTGTCATTGTATTTATTTACATTGCACTTTGTGAGTTCAAGTTCAAGATCCCTGCAAACCAATTTATTGAACAAAGAATGTTGTTCTCCCTGCATTTGATGGGGATAAAACTGTGATTTGCCTTTGAAATTGGTATGTCTTACTTGGGGCTCCTCTTCATATAGTGATAAATCAAGGAGATCATTATCCATAATGGTAATGGCATTGGAGTTGGCAAAATTTTCACTATAACAATTAACTTCTTCAAGACTTTTCAAGATGGAGAGGGTTTCAATATCTTTGCCTTCTAGATAATTATTAGTATTAGGTCTGTCATAATTTTTTATATCTTTAATAAGATATCGTTTGAGCGTCATTTTTCTGATGTACTTTTGAATATCCATATATACCTCAAATTTGTTAGGTTTGGACTTAAGGGCAAAGTTCAAACCCTTGCCCAACAATCTGATATCATCATTAGACAAAGTTACATCAGAAAGATTGATAATATCTTTTTTCAATAATTCGAGTTCATTCTTCTTTTGTTCCCTCCTCCTGACTCTGCTTCCTCTTCTTGCCCCTTGTCTCGTTCTAGAGCTCTTTCTCCAACATAGGTGTGTCCGGTCCACGGCGTCATCCTTACTTGTGGGATATTCTCTTCCCCAACAGGAAATGGCAAAGAGCCCAGCAAAGCTGGTCACATGATCCCTTCTAGGCTCCGCCTTCCCCAGTCATTCTCTTTGCCGTTGTACAGGCAACATCTCCACGGAGATGGCTTAGAGTTTTTTGGTGTTTAAATGTAGTTTTTATTCTTCAATCAAGAGTTTGTTATTTTAAAATAGTGCTGGTATGTACTATTTACTCTGAAACAGAAAAGAGATGAAGATTTCTGTTTGTAAGAGGAAAATGATTTTAGCAACCGTTACTAAAATCGATGGCTGTTTCCACACAGGACTGTTGAGAGGAATTAACTTCAGTTGGGGGAAACAGTGAGCAGACTGTCAGTATATTTATGAAAATCTTAGCAGTGCTATCCAAATAATATATATAAGTTTATGGCAGGGTTATTAACACAATACAAAGAAATAGAAACCCTTATCAACCATGCACCTACTAGACCATACAATTAATATAAATATCTGAATTCTTTTATTTAGTTAATATCCATAAACATATTGAACTATATTTGCAGTAAAAGGAAACTAAATAAAAGTTTATATGCGTTAAAACCAACTCTTAAGATATGCTATCCTTCTTACAAAACCCAGAAAAATATACCTTCACAATTCAGCCTTTTATTTATTTAACACAATGGGACTAAAAACCTTTAACATCCAAGCAATACAATTCTAAACAGTGTTTATAAAACAATAGGATAAAATATATATTCTGCTATTTAACTGCAATTTATCCTAATACAAAATTAACCGACAATATCAGAACTTGTATAGATGAGTTACTTAGCCAATTCAGACACAGATTTGAACAATACCTAGGCTTATAACTACCAATTTAAAATACAATATACTTCACCAATTTTGAACCAATTCGTAGCGGTCTTTAGGTCATCTCATTTGAAAGAAGGTTTTTGCACAAATCAAGGATAAGTTTTAAGCTCCTTGCTGAAGTGAACTTTTTTTTTTTTCAGGTATATCGCAGCCAAAATCAGATCACTAATTTTCAACAAGTTACAGACAACTCTCCCTTGTGCATTCAACACTCCCATTATATAATCATTGATGACATCATGTGGGTGGCACTACGGGAGCTGACCTTCCCATTGGTTATCTGGGAAGTCTAAATCGGATTGGCCCTTGGAAATTTCATTTTTAACAGCCAGAAAGAACCTTCTGGCTGTAGTTCTCGCAACATAACACCAGGTGGCAGCATACAGTACAACATAGCAATACAATACAGCATTTCTGACATTTTTAAGCAAGTTAATTTTTTTTTTTTTTCATAAAATGGTTATTTAATCAGATTACACTCTCTGCATTAATCATATATAACCCCAATTACAGATGGTTAATATTAGGTTATTTTTTTTTTGATTATTCTGATACCAAATATGTTATATTATTAACATTTTATTATATCAAGGCAATTTAATACTGCTAATTAGTAGCTTAAAATGCATTACAATTTTATCGGTATCCTGGCATTTATATGTGAATAATAGCTTATTTTTAATTCAGTATTGTACTGTATTCCAAGTGAATCCTGTCTATGTAGATCTGAAATAAGAAAATAAATGTTAATAATCACTTCTCTTCAGGTCCATAAACATCTATTCATGTTTTTAAACACACAGAGGCTAAGTAAGATCTTTTATGTTTTCAAAACATATAAACATATATACACATATATATATATATACACACATATATATATATATATATATATATATATACATACATACATGCACATTCACTTCTATGTAGATTTGAGATTATCTGTCTGAAAAATATAAACAAAACAGAATTTATTACACATTTTTGACTGATTAAAACAGTTACCTCCCAAGCTTAGCAAATACCCATGTAATAATAATATAGAATTAGACAATTTCCCAAATTTCTATATTTAATACATTCTGGGGCATGTATTTAAACAGAGAGAGAAAAAAAAATGTTTATTTGCTGTCTGCTTACGTGAACTTCCAGAGTCATACCTCAGCATCTGTCTTTGTTTTCCAAGGCCTTTATTGCTCCACATGGGGTCAATCCATGAGGAGTTGTAAGAGTCTTTAAAACAGCATATTTCCTGTTTAGCCAGCAGTGCAGATGTGTATTTGATTTTATTTGTGTCACCTTCCCCCAAGAGGGGTTTTTGCAGTAAGTCTTCAAATAGAGATTCAGTGAGATAGAACTGTTGTATCACACGTGTCAAATTCCAAAGGGGTCCTTGAACACATTCTTTTCTCACCTCACCAAATGTTCTGAGGTTATAAAAATCTGCATATATAGTCAAATGAATAGGGTCACTGAGCTATTTCCTTTAGAAAAGAAATGTTTGTGTTTCAAAAAGGCTCTACTGATCGTCAATCCTGATAGACGTGTATTAGAAGCTGTGTTCAACAAACTCATGTTCAATTAATCCTGAGGTCTCATCTAACATATACAGTGTATAAAATATATATATATATATATATATATACACATATGTAATATTCATCATAATATTTATATACTCTGACATAAATCCCCCTTCCAACTTCAAATAGATGTAGGACACATGTATTTGAATTGGCTTAAAGTCAGTGGTATTTGATGAGGATCAACCGTATACCTCATAGACAGTCTCTTATGAAGAAAGTTTGTTATTTTGAGCTTTCATGTTTATCAGTTAGGCATCTTTAAATTACAGTATGTCTTTAGTGCATTTGGGGATATGACACTTCATTCTCCCTCTATGACTTGTAGTTGGGACCTGGGATGACATGCCCGCAGTTGATTTATATGTACCCATTTATCTATGAAACCTTCATTTTTGGGGATCCGTATTTTATAGGCCACTGGAGATATTTTGTCAGTAATGACAAAAGGACCTTTCCATGAGGGAAGAAATTTCTTCTCCCTAACCTGATCTCTTCCAAAGTTATAAAGATAAACTTTATCATTTATTTCATATTCCTTTTTGGATGTTTTGAGATCATAATAGGTTTTAGTGGCAGTTGCGGCTCTTTCTAAATTCCTTTGAGCAAATGCAAAGGCATATTGCAGGTGCTTTCTTAAGTTTTCCACATATTGATGTGTATTGGCAGCGTTTATCAAATTTTGGTCTGATGTACGGTACAGCAGATGCTGAGGTAGAACCATTCTTCTACCAGTCATCAGCTCAAAAGGTGACATCTTGGTAGCACTACTTGGAGTTGCTCTTAATGCCATTAAGACTAGAGGTAGTTTTATATCCCAGTCTTTACCTGTTTCACTCACAAACTTTTTGAGGATTTTAACAATGGATTGGTTGTAACGCTCTACACCACCACTTGAGGCAGCTCTATAAGCAATATGGAGCTTTCTTTTAACCCCTAGTATTTTCCACATTTTTGTCATCACTTCGCTAGTGAAGTGGGTCCCCCGATCTGATTCGATTCTTTGGGGCAAACCAAATCTGGAAAATACATGGTTGATGAGCAATGCTGCACATGTTTCAGCACTATTGTTAGGTGCACTAATGCACTCTACCCATTTAGTGAACAGGCATGTCACTGTTAACATGTACTTGTTACCTCTTGATGACCTTGTTACCGGACCAATAAAATCAATTTGTATATCTGACCATGGCATTACCATCCCCCTTTTCTGCAATGGCGCTCTATGCGTTGGTGCAGTGGGTTGGAACTGTGGACAGATTAAACACCCTTGACAGTAGGTTTGAAGATCTTTCAACATGTGTGGCCAAAAAGCGTAGTCACGCAATATTTCGTACGTGAGTTTGGCACCGCGATGACCAGATGTGGGAGCATCATGGGCATGTTGAAGCATTAGACCTCTGAACTTGGTGGGTACTACCCACTGTTGGATGCCAGTTTTGGAGGTTCTAATTAACAAACCATCCTGTAATTTGAATTGTGATTTAGATTTTATTAAGATTCTCAGATCTTCTTTGCCAATACAATCATCTTTTGAGATGGGGTTGCTTTCAGGATCTTCTATGTGTTTATAGAAGATGCCTACAATGGGGTCTTCTTTTTGACTAGTGATCAGGTCCTCACTAGGAGAATCCTGACTCCATTGTACCAAGTTAGGCTCACTCTGTTGTTTTGCCTGGTTTCTGGTAATGGCTTCTACCTGAATTGCACCCATTAAGTGTTCAATATTAAGGAGTTCTCCAGTTATGGCTCCTTGTTTGGCTAATGAGTCCGCAAGGTCATTGCCTTCCTTATCAGGACCTAAAACTCTGGAATGACCCTTGGTCTTTTTCCAGTGTATGGTTAAATCATTGGATACTACCAGATTATCAATCTCGCAGAACAATTTGCCATGCTTGACTGGTTTGTTATTGCTTTTCTGCATGCCATTTCTTTTCCAAGTTGGCAGGTATTCAACAAAACTGTCACGCACATAATTTGAGTCAGTTATGATCACAAATTCATGAATACCATGTTCAATAGCCATTTCAATGGTTTTGAAAACAGCAGTTAGTTCTGCAACTTGACTGGATCTTGGCCCAATGTTGAAACCTACAGATATATTTGAGACTCCATTTGTCCAAGTTATACCAATGCCAGCGACTAATCTGCGCTCACTATCAATAGTGGCGTGGTAAGAACAACCATCAACATACACCCAAGGTAATGTTTGACAATGGTCCTCATTGTATATTTTATATGGGGAAAGCAATTGTTCCTCCAGAAAATCATCTTCTGATAATTCTTCCCCAGGATCTCTAGCAGTACAGTCGTGGAGCTCAGCAAGCCCTTGTGCGACTGGATTCTTTTTATTCTGTTTGTAGCGAATTTCTAAGGGCCAGCCTTGTAAGGAAAGAGTCCACGCTGTTATGCGGCTATTAGACAGATTCCCATCTCTTATTCTCTCACTTTGCAAATATAGCAAAGGCTGGTGGGCCGTTTCTACAATAATTTTCTCGCCCTGTATATAGCTGCGGAAATTTTGTAGAGCCCATACAGTAGATAAGAGGGCTTTTTCGCAATCGCTAAATTTTATTTCTACTGGGGATAGATTTTTGCTCGCATAAGCAATGGCTTTGTTCAAATTATCATGCTTTTGGTATAACACAGCACTCATGCTTATATCTGTGTAACCTGTCTCTAAGAAGAAAGGTTTGCCACCTTCAGGGTACGCTAAGCAAGGTGCTTGAGTGAGTTTTCTCTTCAGCTCTCTGATGGCTGTCTCTTGAGACTCACTCCAGTGCCATTTCACATCTTTCTTCAGAAGAAGCAGTAGTGGTTTAGCTAATTCCGCATAATTATCAATGAATTTGCGAGAATAATTTGTCATACCCAGGAATGATCTCAATTCCTTTAGGTTAGTTGGGTTTTTAGAATTCACTATAGCTTCTACCTTTTTCTTCTGGGGATTTAATCCGTCAGAAGTAACTTCATGTCCCAAGAAGTTTACACGAGTGCGGCACCATTGAGCTTTTTGCAGGGATAATTTGACACCTGCCCTTTTAAGTTGGCTGAGGACGTGTTTAAGCTCTGCAATGTGTTTTTCAAAGTCTGTGCTTTTGATTAAAACATCATCCACATAAGATAAGGTCCCCCTTTCCAGTGCGTCAGGCATAGCCTTATGCATGAATACAGCAAATTCATGTCCAGAATTTATGTATCCAAATGGAAGTCTCTGGAATGCATACTGAATCTTTTGGAAGGAGAATGCTAGCTTATATTGGTCCTCTTCATGTACCTTTATGGTCCAATATCCCTGTGCACAATCAATGGCAGTGAATATTTTGGATCCCTGCATTTGTGCTAGACACTGGTCAATGTATGGTACAGGCCAGCCAGACATGTATACTCGTTTGTTTAGCTGTCTTAAGTCAGCACACAAACGCCATTGTCCATTGGGCTTAAGGACACCTAGAATAGGATTATTATAAGAGCTGTGCACCTGTCTGATAATACCTCTTTCTTCCAAATTCCTTATGATCTCTGCAAGAGAATCATATGAGGCTAAGGGAAGTCTGTATTGTTTGACAAATACAGGTGGCGCATTAGGATCTGTTTGTATTCTTGCAATGTGCAAGTCTGTGGTACCACAGTCATAAGAATCCTTAGCGAAAATATCCTTGTACTCCATCAGGAGTTCTCGCAGCTGTTGGCGTTCATCATCGCTAGAACAGCCATTGGCTAAGGATATTTGCTCTTCGACTATTTGCTGAAATCCTGGAAAGATTTCAGGCTGTCCTATTTCATAGGCTTCTTCCAACCTAGAGGTGAGATCCCCTTGATTATAATTTATATTGCTCCCATGACTCTGGGGATTGGGGTAATCTTGCTGTTTGATTGGCTGATCAAACACTAGAGAGGCTTCTTCAATTTTACAGATGCCTTCCTCTGAGCTGAAGGGATAAATAGACTGAATATTAAATAGACCCTCTGGCATAGATGCAAAGGATTGTTCTATTAATTGTTCTTCAGTTAGGTATCCTTCAGGTATTAGCCCAATTACATTATTCTGGAATCCAAAAGTGTAATAACTTGATTCCAGTGCATATCCTATGGTAGTTCCCTTGGATAATGTTATATCCTGTGGGGTCATGTTATGCACAATAATATTTATTGGAACAGTTCCAATATTCACCATAGGAGTGTAGGTTACTGAGACACCCAGATTTTGTATTCTATGGGAGAGGCAAATCAGTGTTTCAGAAGTTTTTAATTTCTGACCTCTCTTTACCTGTAAGGGTAAAAGAAATTTATCAGCCCCAGCAGGAATTATAACATCGCTAGATACCTGCATATTCACAGCATATGGCAATTGCTGGTTTGATTTCAGGGTTGCATTTTCATCCTGAAATACTTCAGGGTCCCCCTTTAACCTGCTCCAGAGGCAAGAATTAATCAAATCTATTTGTATGGCATATCTATGTAAGATATCATTGCCAATGTATATTTGATTATGGGGAGTATTTAAAACTAAAAACAGGTGCTTAACTGACTTATTACCAATAGAGATAGATAATAAGCACTTAGCTGTGATGTTATAGCTTTCAGACCTGTCATCCAGGCCGTTGACACAGTGGTCTTGGGGAGAAAGATATTTAATCACTTTAGGTTCAGCTATTTGCGCTAATAAACCTTCGCTTATATAGCTAGCTTCCTGTTTTAAATTTATTTTAGCATACTTGGTTTTACCAAGGTCATGCACTTGTATAGGGATAAATAGATCCTCTTTAACTCTCTCAATCCCTGTGAGGTATTGAGCATGGTCTCCCCCTTTAGGGATTTTAGGATCCCCCTTGTGGAGTGATATGGTTAATATATCGCCATCTAGGGAGATATTCGCTATTTTTCCGGGCGAAATTTTAAAAGTATTACCATCAGAGCCACTAAAAGGAGTCTGATCATCTATTTGTAGAATAGTGATTTCAGGTGTAGAGTTATTCCTGAAATGAATCTCCACAGCATCTGGTTTCTCTTCCACCACGTGACAGCTGTGTCGGGTGCGAGATGTACCAGATTTTTCATAATTGATAGGCCGTTTAACTTGCGACCAAATTACATTATTTATGCAATCAATTATGGTGCTTAATCGTTTCAGGAGATCACTACCAATAATTAAACGATCAGTTGGCAGATCCACTATAATGACAGGGTGTCTTATGACCCTGTTCCCCAATTTAAATTTTAACCAGGCAGTACCGTAGACTTTTAGGGAGTCACCCCCAACACCTATTAGAGAACCGTCAAATTCTCTTATTTTGGGTTTGTGGGGTGTTAGCTCATTTAGCTGTGTGTAGTACCTGTGGGATAAGATAGTTGCCTGTGACCCAGTGTCAATTAATCCCCTGATAGGGTTGGAGACTGAATCTTGCAGCTCAACTAGTACATAATATCTTCCTGCAGTTTCTATCATTTCACACATAAAATTTGCATTCTTGTACATCTGTGGGCTTCGCCACGTTTTACCTGGATCCGCTGTGTCATTCGATGCAGAGGAAATTTCATACCTACCTGTTTCCCCTATGACAAGGTCAGCTGGGTTCTTGTGTACTGCATCTGTGGAAATAATGTTAAGAGAACACTGCAGAGGAAAAGTTTGGTTAATTTTTCCCGGCTGATGTCGCTCATTGTCACAGCTAATTTGTCCGTTTCCGGTCTGTGGGGAGATAACATGATTAGTATCATTAATATTTATTACTACATTTTGTATATCTCTCCCCTCCCCTTCAGGTGATACTGCAGTATTTATGACTGTGCCTGTGGTCCACTGCTGACCACTGGCTGTACCCCTAAAAAAGTATTGTTCGGTTGCTGAGCCGTAGATTTTTGACTCATATTAGCGATTTGTTCACTCAACCGATTTAATTGGGTAAACAGCATATCTACCTGATTGTACAAGTTACCTCTACCCCTGGGCCTATCTCTTGGTGCCCCATTGTACTGATTCCTGGACCATTGGGTTCCCTCAGAATCAGGGCCACTATTTCTATTCTGGCGTGGTTGCCCCTGGGGTTCAGCTTGTTCAGCATTAGTACTTTGGGGAGCATTATATACCTGGGGTGTCTGGTTACCCTGAGAATATCTTCGCCGTCTATTGTATCTACCCTTGCGCGGATACCAATTATTCGGTGAGTATTCTCTTTGTGAGTAATTATTCACCTGATTATGTCCCCCACTTTGGTTATAGTCTCCCTGCGCCTCAACCTGTGTAGGGGGAGGGGCAGAATTAAACCTCTGTGGAGATGGCCTGTTTTGACTGGCCACCTCTGCATAAGTTCTCTTGTTAGACTCCAAATTGAGGGGTTTAGGTGACACCCTAGTTTCTGCTACAATTTTGGGTTTTGATTCCTTTTTAACCCCCTGCTCACTGGACTGCTGAATAGAGTATAATTTTGTACTCTCTTTGATCAGCCATTCCAATGAGCAGTCCTCATCAAAATCTCTAGCTAAGTTAATTTTGATGGGTGTAGGCAATGCTTCAAAAAAATAAATTTACAAATTCTGAGCCATCAAATCTGGGATTATCTTCAGCCATACTGTACGCATTTTTCAATACAGAAAGGAATTCGACTGGACTCTGATTCGCACGACACTTTAAACCATATACCGCTATTTTCGCGGCAGTTTTAGTGCGATATTGCCCGAATTCTTTTCTGCATTGTTGTTTTACCCCATTCCAGGAATGAATATTCATATCCTTTAGTGAAGCAAAGAATTTGTGATGCTTACTGTCAAATACCCAAGGCAGAAATTCAATTTTCAATTTCTCACTTGTAACATTCATTATAGCTAACGCATTTTCAAAAGCCTGTAAATGATCAATTACAGATGTTGTTCCCTTATTGGAGAATATAGGTACTGCGCGTTGTACAAAGGTGATTATTTTATGTGAATCATAGACTTTATCAGACTTATTTTGGGATTCTCTGTTAGAGTTTCCCTCCCCTGCATCAGCTGCGCTACAGCTGTCCTCTGGATTTACATCCTGAGGGGATTGTCTATTTGGGAAATCTACTTCTGACCCGTTAGGGGTCATTTGTCTATGTTGTTCTATATATTTTCGTACCTCGTCCCTGACGCGTTCGCTAAAGGAGTTAGCATTATCTGTATTATTCTCATTGCTAATATAGGGGTTTTCATTATGGCGATATGACCTTTTTAAATCGCTTAATTCTCTCTGGCTTTGCGCAAGCTGTTTATTTAAATCTTGTATTTGCGCGATTAAGTCCATATTGTGCTTATCTAAGGTGGCTAGGTTTTGGGCAAATTCATCCATTTTATTTTTGGCTATTTTTAAACCCTCTTCGCGTCTGCGCGAGGAACGAATACTATTTTCTAGCTCCTGTATTTGCAATCGTTTGTCTGTGACACAAAACGACATTTCGTCAATTATGCATATTAAAAGGGGCCAGGATTTTAGTATTAGTTCGTCTCGCTTTTTGGGAGCTTCGCATTGATTAATCATTAATAATTCCTGGAAGAATTCATTCTCTTCATTCCACATATTATTATTAACGGTAATATTTTTAGCCCTAGTTTCAAGCATATCCATAAAATCATTTAATTCACCCGCAATATTAAACTTCCCTTTAAGGTAACTTAAGATATCTTTCTTAAGGACCTGACCTTTAGTAATAGGTATGGTTATGGGACCAATTTCATTGCTATGTGTAGAATTAAATGAGTCACTTCTGGCTACAGACATTATTGTATTGGTTTAGTATTTATTTAAATAAAATGCTAATACAATTTTTGCCAATAAAAAGAGAGAAAAATTTTATATTTCAAAAAAAAAAAAATATTATTAATTTTGAAATATGAAAAATTAATATTCCGAAATATGAAAAATTAATATTTTTGATTAACTTTGAAAATATGAAAAATTAATATTTTTGATTAATTTTGAAATATGAAAAATTAATATTTTTATTAATTTTTCAAAATTAATCTTTAATAATATTTCAAGATATTAATGTCAATCTCGAAATATGAAAATTAATATTTCAACTTTTCAAAAAAAAAAATTATATCTTCAAAATATTAATATCGAAATATGAATTATTTTTTTTTTTTCTCTTTTATAAAAATTTCTATTTACTTACAAATATATTATATCAATTATGATGGATATTATTAAATCTCAGAAAAAGTGCCTCCAATTATTATGTCAGTATATTTATGAAAATCTTAGCAGTGCTATCCAAATAATATATATAAGTTTATGGCAGGGTTATTAACACAATACAAAGAAATAGAAACCCTTATCAACCATGCACCTACTAGACCATACAATTAATATAAATATCTGAATTCTTTTATTTAGTTAATATCCATAAACATATTGAACTATATTTGCAGTAAAAGGAAACTAAATAAAAGTTTATATGCGTTAAAACCAACTCTTAAGATATGCTATCCTTCTTACAAAACCCAGAAAAATATACCTTCACAATTCAGCCTTTTATTTATTTAACACAATGGGACTAAAAACCTTTAACATCCAAGCAATACAATTCTAAACAGTGTTTATAAAACAATAGGATAAAATATATATTCTGCTATTTAACTGCAATTTATCCTAATACAAAATTAACCGACAATATCAGAACTTGTATAGATGAGTTACTTAGCCAATTCAGACACAGATTTGAACAATACCTAGGCTTATAACTACCAATTTAAAATACAATATACTTCACCAATTTTGAACCAATTCGTAGCGGTCTTTAGGTCATCTCATTTGAAAGAAGGTTTTTGCACAAATCAAGGATAAGTTTTAAGCTCCTTGCTGAAGTGAACTTTTTTTTTTTTCAGGTATATCGCAGCCAAAATCAGATCACTAATTTTCAACAAGTTACAGACAACTCTCCCTTGTGCATTCAACACTCCCATTATATAATCATTGATGACATCATGTGGGTGGCACTACGGGAGCTGACCTTCCCATTGGTTATCTGGGAAGTCTAAATCGGATTGGCCCTTGGAAATTTCATTTTTAACAGCCAGAAAGAACCTTCTGGCTGTAGTTCTCGCAACATAACACCAGGTGGCAGCATACAGTACAACATAGCAATACAATACAGCATTTCTGACATTTTTAAGCAAGTTAATTTTTTTTTTTTTTTCATAAAATGGTTATTTAATCAGATTACACTCTCTGCATTAATCATATATAACCCCAATTACAGATGGTTAATATTAGGTTATTTTTTTTTTGATTATTCTGATACCAAATATGTTATATTATTAACATTTTATTATATCAAGGCAATTTAATACTGCTAATTAGTAGCTTAAAATGCATTACAATTTTATCGGTATCCTGGCATTTATATGTGAATAATAGCTTATTTTTAATTCAGTATTGTACTGTATTCCAAGTGAATCCTGTCTATGTAGATCTGAAATAAGAAAATAAATGTTAATAATCACTTCTCTTCAGGTCCATAAACATCTATTCATGTTTTTAAACACACAGAGGCTAAGTAAGATCTTTTATGTTTTCAAAACATATAAACATATATACACATATATATATATATACACACATATATATATATATATATATATATACATACATACATGCACATTCACTTCTATGTAGATTTGAGATTATCTGTCTGAAAAATATAAACAAAACAGAATTTATTACACATTTTTGACTGATTAAAACAGTTACCTCCCAAGCTTAGCAAATACCCATGTAATAATAATATAGAATTAGACAATTTCCCAAATTTCTATATTTAATACATTCTGGGGCATGTATTTAAACAGAGAGAGAAAAAAAAATGTTTATTTGCTGTCTGCTTACGTGAACTTCCAGAGTCATACCTCAGCATCTGTCTTTGTTTTCCAAGGCCTTTATTGCTCCACATGGGGTCAATCCATGAGGAGTTGTAAGAGTCTTTAAAACAGCATATTTCCTGTTTAGCCAGCAGTGCAGATGTGTATTTGATTTTATTTGTGTCACCTTCCCCCAAGAGGGGTTTTTGCAGTAAGTCTTCAAATAGAGATTCAGTGAGATAGAACTGTTGTATCACACGTGTCAAATTCCAAAGGGGTCCTTGAACACATTCTTTTCTCACCTCACCAAATGTTCTGAGGTTATAAAAATCTGCATATATAGTCAAATGAATAGGGTCACTGAGCTATTTCCTTTAGAAAAGAAATGTTTGTGTTTCAAAAAGGCTCTACTGATCGTCAATCCTGATAGACGTGTATTAGAAGCTGTGTTCAACAAACTCATGTTCAATTAATCCTGAGGTCTCATCTAACATATACAGTGTATAAAATATATATATATATATATATATATATATATATACACATATGTAATATTCATCATAATATTTATATACTCTGACAAGACTTTGGCTGCTTGAGGTATGACACATTTCTAACAAGACTTGGTAATGCTGGAAGCTGTCATTTTCCCTATGGGATCCGGTAAGCCATTTTTATTAAATAAGAATAAAAGGGCTTCACAAGGGCTTTAAAGACTGGTAGACATTTTTCTGGGCTAAAACGATTGAATTATAAGCATTTTTAATAGTTTATAGCTTTGAGGAGTTATTTTATTCTTGGGAATTATGTTAAATAACCGGCAGGCACTGTATTGGACACCTTTTTCACTGGGGGCCTTCTCTAATCATAGGCAGAGCCTCATTTTCGCGCCACTAATGCGCAGTTGTTTTTGGGAAGCAAGGCATGCAGATGCATGTGTGAGGAGCTCAGATACATAGAAAAAGCTTACTGAAGGCGTCATTTGGTATCGTATCCCCCTCTGGGCTTGGTTGGGTCTCAGCAAAGCAGATACCAGGGACTGTATAGGGGTTAAATATAAAAACGGCTCCGGTTCCGTTATTTTAAGAGTTAAAGCTTTCAAATTTGGTGTGCAATACTTTTAAGACTTTAAGACACTGTGGTGAAATTTTGGTGAATTTTGAACATTTCTTTCATACTTTTTCACATATTCAGTAATAAAGTGTGTTCAGTTTAAAATTTAAAGTGACAGTAACGGTTTTATTTTAAAACGTTTTTTGTACTTTGTTATCAAGTTTATGCCTGTTTAACATGTCTGAACTATCAGATAGACTATGTTCTGTATGTGAGGAAGCCAAGGTTCCTTCTCATTTAAATAGATGTGATGTATGTGACACAAAATTTAGAGAAAATGATGCCCAAGATGATTCCTCAAGTGAGGGGAGTAAGCATGGTACTGCATCATCCCCTCCTTCGTCTACGCCAGTCTTGCCCACGCAGGAGGCCCCTAGTACATCTAGTGCGCCAATACTCCTTACTATGCAACAATTAACGGCTGTAATGGATAATTCTATCAAAAACATTTTAGCCAAAATGCCCACTTATCAGCGAAAACGCGACTGCTCTGTTTTAGAAAATTCCGAAGAGCATGAGGACGCTGATGATAATGGTTCTGACATGCCCCTACACCAGTCTGAGGGGGCCAGGGAGGTTTTGTCTGAGGGAGAAATTTCAGATTCAGGGAAAATTTCTCAACAAGCTGAACCTGATGTGATTACATTCAAATTTAAATTGGAACATCTCCGCGCTCTGCTTAAGGAGGTGTTATCTACTCTGGATGATTGTGACAATTTGGTCATTCCAGAGAAATTATGTAAGATGGACAAGTTCCTAGAGGTCTCGGGGCCCCCCGAAGCTTTTCCTATACCCAAGCGGGTGGCGGACATTGTAAACAAAGAATGGGAAAGGCCCGGCATACCTTTTGTCCCTCCCCCTATATTTAAGAAATTGTTTCCTATGGTCGACCCCAGAAAGGACTTATGGCAGACAGTCCCCAAGGTCGAGGGGGCGGTTTCTACTCTAAACAAACGCACTACTATCCCTATAGAAGATAGTTGTGCTTTCAAAGATCCTATGGATAAAAAATTAGAGGGTTTGCTTAAAAAGATGTTTGTTCAGCAAGGTTACCTTCTACAACCAATTTCATGCATTGTTCCTGTCACTACAGCAGCGTGTTTCTGGTTCGATGAACTAGAAAAGTCGCTCAATAAAGATTCTTCTTATGAGGAGATTATGGACAGAATTCATGCTCTTAAATTGGCTAACTCTTTTACTTTAGACGCCACTTTGCAATTGGCTAGATTAGCGGCGAAAAATTCGGGGTTTGCTATTGTGGCGCGCAGAGCGCTTTGGCTAAAATCTTGGTCAGCGGATGCGTCTTCCAAGAACAAATTGCTTAACATACCTTTCAAGGGGAAAACGCTGTTTGGCCCTGACTTGAAAGAGATTATTTCAGATATCACTGGGGGTAAGGGCCACGCCCTTCCTCAGGATAGGTCTTTTAAGGCTAAAAATAAACCAAATTTTCGTCCCTTCCGCAGAAACGGACCAGCCCCAAGTTCTACATCCTCTAAGCAAGAGGGTAATACTTCTCAAACCAAGCCAGCCTGGAGGCCAATGCAAGGCTGGAACAAAGGTAAGCAGGCCAAGAAACCTGCCACTGCTACCAAGACAGCATGAGATGTTGGCCCCCGATCCGGGACCGGATCTGGTGGGGGGCAGACTTTCTCTCTTCGCTCAGGCTTGGGCAAGAGATGTTCTGGATCCTTGGGCGCTAGAAATAGTCTCCCAAGGTTATCTTCTGGAATTCAAGGAGCTACCCCCAAGGGGGAGGTTCCACAGGTCTCAATTGTCTTCAGACCACATAAAAAGACAGGCATTCTTACATTGTGTAGAAGACCTGTTAAAAATGGGAGTGATTCATCCTGTTCCATTAGGAGAACAAGGGATGGGATTCTACTCCAATCTGTTCATAGTTCCCAAAAAAGAGGGAACATTCAGACCAATCTTAGATCTCAAGATCCTAAACAAGTTTCTCAAGGTTCCATCGTTCAAAATGGAAACCATTCGGACAATTCTTCCTTCCATCCAGGAAGGTCAATTCATGACCACTGTGGATTTAAAGGATGCGTATCTACATATTCCTATCCACAAGGAACATCATCGGTTCCTAAGGTTCGCCTTTCTGGACAAGCATTACCAGTTTGTGGCACTTCCATTCGGATTAGCCACTGCTCCAAGAATTTTCACAAAGGTACTAGGGTCCCTTCTAGCGGTGCTAAGACCAAGGGGCATTGCAGTAGTACCTTACTTGGACGACATACTGATTCAAGCGTCGTCTCTACCACAAGCAAAGGCTCATACGGACATTGTCCTGGCCTTTCTCAGATCTCACGGGTGGAAAGTGAACGTAGAAAAAAGTTCTCTATCTCCGTCAACAAGAGTTCCCTTCTTGGGAACAATAATAGACTCCTTAGAAATGAGGATTTTTCTGACAGAGGCCAGAAAATCAAAACTTCTAAGCTCTTGTCAAATACTTCATTCTGTTCTTCTTCCTTCCATAGCGCAGTGCATGGAAGTAATAGGTTTGATGGTCGCGGCAATGGACATAGTTCCTTTTGCGCGAATTCATCTAAGACCATTACAACTGTGCATGCTCAGTCAGTGGAATGGGGATTATACAGACTTGTCTCCGACGATACAAGTAGATCAGAGGACCAGAGATTCACTCCGTTGGTGGCTGACCCTGGACAACCTGTCACAAGGGATGAGCTTCCGCAGACCAGAGTGGGTCATTGTCACGACCGACGCCAGTCTGGTGGGCTGGGGCGCGGTCTGGGAACCCCTGAAAGCTCAGGGTCTTTGGTCTCGGGAAGAATCTCTTCTCCCGATAAATATTCTGGAACTGAGAGCGATATTCAATGCTCTCAAGGCTTGGCCTCAGCTAGCAAAGGCCAAATTCATACGGTTTCAATCAGACAACATGACGACTGTTGCGTATATCAACCATCAGGGGGGAACAAGGAGTTCCCTGGCGATGGAAGAAGTGACCAAAATAATTCAATGGGCGGAGACTCACTCCTGCCACTTGTCTGCAATCCACATCCCAGGAGTGGAAAATTGGGAAGCGGATTTTCTGAGTCGTCAGACATTTCATCCGGGGGAGTGGGAACTCCATCCGGAAATTTTTGCCCAAATAATTCAATTGTGGGGCATTCCAGACATGGATCTGATGGCGTCTCGTCAGAACTTCAAGGTTCCTTGCTACGGGTCCAGATCCAGGGATCCCAAGGCGACTCTAGTGGATGCACTAGTAGCACCTTGGAGCTTCAACCTAGCTTATGTGTTCCCACCGTTTCCTCTCATTCCCAGGCTGGTAGCCAGGATCAAACAGGAGAGGGTATCGGTGATCTTGATAGCTCCTGCGTGGCCACGCAGGACTTGGTATGCAGATCTGGTGAATATGTCATCGGCTCCACCATGGAGGCTACCTTTGAGACAGGACCTTCTTGTTCAAGGTCCATTCGAACATCCGAATCTGGCCTCACTCCAACTGACTGCTTGGAGATTGAACGCTTGATTTTATCAAAGCGAGGGTTCTCAGATTCTGTCATTGATACTCTTGTTCAGGCCAGAAAGCCTGTAACTAGAAAAATCTACCATAAAATATGGAAAAAATATATCTGTTGGTGTGAATCTAAAGGATTCCCATGGAACAAGATAAAAATTCCTAAGATTCTATCCTTTCTTCAAGAAGGTTTGGAGAAAGGATTATCTGCAAGTTCTTTGAAGGGACAGATTTCTGCTTTATCTGTTTTACTTCACAAAAAGCTGGCGGCTGTGCCAGATGTTCAAGCTTTTGTTCAGGCTCTGGTTAGAATCAAGCCTGTTTACAAACCTTTGACTCCTCCTTGGAGTCTTAATTTAGTTCTTTCAGTTCTTCAGGGGGTTCCGTTTGAACCCCTACATTCCGTTGATATCAAGTTATTATCTTGGAAAGTTTTGTTTTTGGTTGCAATTTCTTCTGCTAGAAGAGTTTCAGAGTTATCTGCTCTGCAGTGTTCTCCTCCTTATCTGGTGTTCCATGCAGATAAGGTGGTTTTGCGTACTAAACCTGGTTTTCTTCCGAAAGTTGTTTCTAACAAAAATATTAACCAGGAGATAGTCGTGCCTTCTTTGTGTCCGAATCCAGTTTCGAAGAAGGAACGTTTGTTGCACAATTTGGATGTAGTTTGTGCTCTAAAATTCTATTTAGAGGCTACAAAGGATTTCAGACAAACATCTTCCTTGTTTGTTGTTTATTCTGGTAAAAGGAGAGGTCAAAAAGCAACTTCTACCTCTCTCTCTTTTTGGCTTAAAAGCATCATCAGATTGGCTTATGAGACTGCCGGACGGCAGCCTCCTGAAAGAATCACAGCTCATTCCACTAGGGCCGTGGCTTCCACATGGGCCTTCAAGAACGAGGCTTCTGTTGATCAGATATGTAAGGCAGCGACTTGGTCTTCACTGCACACTTTTACTAAATTTTACAAATTTTATACTTTTGCTTCTTCTGAGGCTATTTTTGGGAGAAAGGTTTTGCAAGCCGTGGTGCCTTCCATCTAGGTGACCTGATTTGCTCCCTCCCATCATCCGTGTCCTAAAGCTTTGGTATTGGTTCCCACAAGTAAGGATGACGCCGTGGACCGGACACACCTATGTTGGAGAAAACAGAATTTATGTTTACCTGATAAATTACTTTCTCCAACGGTGTGTCCGGTCCACGGCCCGCCCTGGTTTTTTAATCAGGTCTGATGATTTATTTTCTCTAACTACAGTCACCACGGTATCATATGATTTCTCCTATGCAAATATTCCTCCTTTACGTCGGTCGAATGACTGGGGAAGGCGGAGCCTAGGAGGGATCATGTGACCAGCTTTGCTGGGCTCTTTGCCATTTCCTGTTGGGGAAGAGAATATCCCACAAGTAAGGATGACGCCGTGGACCGGACACACCGTTGGAGAAAGTAATTTATCAGCTAAACATAAATTCTGTTTTTTTGGGGTCTTTCCCTCAAATCCCAACTTGTTCCCCTCTCTTCTTCCCAGGTTGTTATATTGTCCCTGTGATGGTTCACCTGTTCCCTGTCTAAAAAAATGAGTCTGGGTAGGTGATTTGGGTTTCGCCCCTAGGCGGTGCCAAACAGAACAACTAGGTGTGGAAGGGGTATTTGAGTTATATAAATTCTCAAATCTATTCTTATTCTGAAAACCATTCTTATTATAATAAGGGGAATTCCTGTGATTATTAGAATAATTTCTATTTTGACTATTCAAAGGGGGATGGTAAGTATTCTTCCTTTCTTCTGTTTGTCTATGATAATGGGTATTTTCCCTTCTAGAAGGGATATTATCTTTATTGGCCTGGCGCCAAGGCTGATCATAATGGTAACTGTTAGAATGATTATCTTGATAAGAATATGTAGTGGGCTTTGTCTTATTAGATTCCCTGTTTTTATTATAATGGGTGTAACCAATTTTGCCATTATGGTTACTTTGTTTCTTGTTATTATGAATACTATTATGACTATTTCTGTATTGGTGTTCCCAGCCGAGTGATATTGAGGATTAGATTTCCTGTCCTCCCAAGTGTGATTCCTTTGGATTAAATCTACATTTACATCATTAGTGGATGCTTCAAAAGATGTAGTGATAATCTCATTTTTGTTTTTATTGTAAGTGTGGACTACCTCATCTTTATAATCCTTGAGGTCCCTTGGTAGTTTTTTCTGTTTCCAATTATTTTGGATGTTATTATTAAAGGTTTTCCACTCCTCTACTTCTTTAAAAGGTTGTATTTTATCAATTGCCAATTTCATTTTGTCTTCAATATCTTTTAATCTGTGTTCTCTGTACTTAATTAAAATATTAAGGAGTGTAATGGAACAATTGTGGATCAGTGTCGGACCAAGCTCCAATTTGCTTGCCCTTTGTTATAATCCACCTTGGTGGTTGAATGCATAGAGGTGGTGGGACTCATGGTAGCATGGACATTATTCTTTTTGCTCACTTCCGTCTAAAAACCTCTTCAACTATGTATTCTCAGTCAGTGGAATGGCAACCACTTCGACCTGTCTCAGTCAATCTGTCTGGATCAGGCAACATAAGACTTCCTGTTATGGTGACTTTCTGAGGATCATCTGTCTCAAGGGGGTTTGCTTTCTGAGACTGTCTTGGCAAATTTTAATTATGGACACCAGTTTAACAGGTTGGGAGGCTGTGTGGGGTCGCCTCATTGCTCAGGGAACCTGGCATCCAGAGGAGGCTTTCCTGCCTTTCAACATTCTGGAATTAAGGGCCATCTTCAATGCTGTGGCCTCAACTTTGTTCTGTCCATTATCAGATTCCAGTCAGACAACATCACAACAGTGGCTTATTTATCTTACCACAGAGGGACTCAAAGCTCCCTGGCTATGAGAGAAGTCTCCTTCATTCTTCAATGGGTGGAGTCTTACAACTGTCACATATCAGCCATTCACATTCTGGAGGTGGACAATTGGGAAGCAGACTTCCTGAGCAAACAGACTCTGCACCCAGGAGAATTGTCTCTACATCAGGAAGTATTCTCCAAGATATTCCTACGATGGGGGATCCCGGAGATAGATTTTATGGCCTCACGTCTCAATGCCAAGCTGCCCAGATATGGGCCGAGGTCAAGAGACCCTCAAGCACAGTTTGTAGAAGTTCAATCTTTATCTATTTCCTCTGATTGCTCTCCTCCCTCGACTAATTGCGGGCCTCAAACAGGAGCGTGCGTCAGTGATTCTAATTGCTCCGGCTTGGCCTCGCAGAACTTGGTTTGCAGATTGTGTGAAGATGTCATCTGCTCCTCCCTGGAGATTGTCTCAGAGAGCGGATCTTCTACATCAGAGTCCTTTTTCTTTTTATGACATGATGAGTCCACGGATCATCTCAAATAATAATGGGATATTTACCTCCTGGTCAGCAGGAGGTGGCAAAGAGCACCACAGCAGAGCTGATAAATATCACCTCCCCTCACTCCCAACCCAGTCATTCTCTTTGCCTGCATTAGTGACAAGAAGTGACAAAGTGAGGTGTTAGAAAAGATTCTTCAATCAAGAGTTTGTTATTCTTAAAGTAGTACAGGGTTATGCTGCTTTGTCCTAGGGTCTAGCCGTAGTCCATATCAGTCTCTTCAGTAGAGCTTTGGTGGCTTTAGAGTAATGGGAACTTGTGGGACATAATTCTCACTAAGCCTCCCATAATTAATACTGCCCTACTTTTCTATAGTCTGAGGGATATGACTCGGTCTTTATTTTTCTACAGGTTGATGTGAGGAAGAGGACCTCTCAAACCTGTGAACTGTCTTGCTGTCAGGCAGTATTATGAGGTAAGTGCTTTTTCTTTTTCTGGGGGCACAATACAGAGCTCAGAAAAGAGGGACACACACTACTACCTTTTATATTACAAAGGGGCTTCACGGTAAAGGGCCGCTTTATTTGTACGGCACTATCTCTCATGGAACAAGAGGGAGTGTTAGACAGCAATGTGATGGACACTGGAGGGCTGGTCTGAGCACTGGGGAGAACTATAGGTTTTTTTGCCTGCCATGTGTTACTTTATGGGCTTGCTTAAGTCTCTGTGGAGGAATACTTTGTGTTTTGGTTGGTTCCTTCTCCTCGGGGGTTAATATTTCCCTGGGAGAAGTAATGTAGTTTTGTTCACGCCCACGATGGGCAGTTCAGTTTTCCCCGCACGCACCTCTCTTGCGACTTCAGAGGAAGTCAGTTTAGGCAGCAAGAGAGGAGTCTCCGGTCCGTGTTGGCCTAGGAACGCATGTTTGCTACTATTTACATGCGTTCCTAGGATCGGGCTGCTTCAGTTGTTTCTGGGCATCTATCCAGGTCATCCGTTGCTCTGGGGGAACTTCCTGGTCTTATTAGGATAAGGTAGGCGCCTCAGCAGGGCTGCTGAGGTGTGGAGGTGACTGGGGGGTTAGTTTTATTGTTGGTTTTTATTTGTTTGATTGCAGTGCACAGTAAAATAGTTGCGCTTTTAAAATTTAAAGGCACAGTATCGTTTTTTTTCAACATTAATTTTTTTTAAATTAAATTTCAACTTTTGGTATTAGAACTTTACTGAGTGTGAGCAAATATGGATCAAGGGACTTTGCAGAATGTTCCTTGTGCTTTGTGTTGCAATGCTTTTGTGGAACCACCAATACCTTTCTGTCCTACTTGTATTGAGAGGACTACGAGTTATAAAGATAAGATTTTTTTTCTGAGCCAACTTTTTCTAAAGGGGATGTTGTTCAGGATTCTAATGATGAGGTTAATTGTATGCCGCATTTTTCTCATCAAACGCTCCAAGTGTTACCACCCTCACAAACAGTGCCCTGCGTCTCCTCTGTAACTACCACTGGGGTTACTATAAAAGACATTGCATATCTCATGTCTTCTAGAATTTCTGATGCGCTATCTGCTTTTCCCATGTTGCAGGGTAAACGTAAGAGGCAGACAAGTCATTCAGTAAGCAAGGTTTCTGATGCAATTGTTGCGGTTTCGGAGTCTTCCTCTCGGGTACCTGAGGAGGAAGAAGCTGTGGTAGCATCTGACTGAGAGATTTCAGATTTTGAGGTGATACTTCCTCTTGCTGATTCTGAGGTGGTATCTTTTAGATTCAAGCTGGAACACCTCCGTCTATTGCTTAAGGAGGTATTAGCTACTTTATATGATAGCGACTCCACGGTTGTGGTTGTCCCTAAAAAATCCAGTAAGTTGAACAGATATTTTGAGGTTCCTTCCTCGACGGATGTTTTTACGTTTCCTGACAGAGCTTCTGAGATTATTGCTAAGGAGTGGGAGAAACCGGGTATTCCTTTTTCGCCATCTCCTATTTTCAAGAAGATGTTTCCCATAGACGTCTCTATCAAGCAAGTTTGGCAAACAGTACCTAAGGTGGAAGGGGCTATTTCTACTTTAGCTAAGAGAACTACTATTCCCATAGAGGATAGTTGTGCTTTCAAAGATCCTATGGACAAGAAATTAGAGGGCCTACTTAAAAAGATGTACGTACACCAGGGTCTACAATGGCAACCTGCCGTGTGCATTGCTACCGTCACCAGTGCGGCTGCATATTGGTTTGACTCCCTGTCTGATCAGAACAGAGACATCATTGGATGAGATTCAAGATAGGATACAGGCTCTCAAATTAGCTAATTCCTTTATCACAGAATTATGAAACTGGGAGCTAAGATATCAGGTTTTCTTTCATGTAATTGGCAAGAGTCCATGAGCTAGTGACATATGGGATATACAATCCTACCAGGAGGGGCAAAGTTTCCCAAACCTCAAAATGCCTATAAATACACCCCTCACCACACCCACAATTCAGTTTTACAAACTTTGCCTCCTATGGAGGTGGTGAAGTAAGTTTGTGCTAAGATTTCTACGTTGATATGCGCTTCTCAGCATTGTTGAAGCCCGATTCCTCTCAGAGTACAGCGAATGTCAGAGGGACGTGAAGGGAGTATCACTTATTTGAATACGATGATTTCCCTAACGGGGGTCTATTTCATAGATTCTCTGTTATCGGTCGTAGAGATTCATCTCCTACCTCCCTTTAGAGATCGACGATATACTCTCAATTTACCATTACCTCTACTAATAACTGTTTTAGTACTGGTTTGGCTATCTGCTATATGTGGATGGGTGTCTTTTGGTAAGTATGTTTTTTATTACTTAAGACACCTCAGCTATGGTTTGGTACTTTATGCATTTGTATAAAGTTCTAAATATATGTATTGTACTTATATTTGCCATGAGTAAGGTTCATATATTTCCTTCAGCAGACTGTCAGTTTCATATTTGGGGAATTTAAACATTTTAAGAAATTTATTTCTTACCTGGGGTTTAGTCTTTTTTTCAATTGACTGCTTCTTGCTATTGCGTGTATTAGGCCCGCGGGTGCGTCAAATGCTAAACTTTATTGCGTCATTCTTGGCGCGAAAATATTTTTGGCACGATAAAATACGTTTATGACGCAACTTCATCATTTCCGGCGTCATATGTGACGCCGAGACCTTTCACACGGCTGCGTCATTAGTGACGCGAGTGTGTAATTTCTGGTTATTTTTGGCGCCAAAAAAGTTTACGTTACGTTATGCGTTGTACTTTGCGCCAAATTTTTTTCATTATTTCAATACCCCATTGATGTTTGCCTCTTGCTTTTTTTCTCTATCAGAGGCCTATGCTTTTGCATTTTTTCCCATTCCTGAAACTGTTATATAAGGAAATAGATCATTTTGCTTTATATGTTGTTTTTTCTCTTACATTGAGCAAGATGTCTCAATCTGATCCTGCCTCAGAAGTTTCTGTAGGAACATTGCTGCCTGACATCGGTTCTACCAAAGCTAAGTGCATTTGTTGTAAAAGTGTAGAAATTATTCCACCAAATGTCATTTGTAATAGTTGTCATGATAAACTTTTACATGCAGATAGTGTTTCCATCAGTAATAGTACATTGCCAGTTGCAGTTCCTTCAACTTCTAATGTGCATGATATACCTGTAAATTTTAAAGAATTTGTTTCTGATTCTATTCTGAAGGCTTTGTCTGCATTTCTACCTTCTAATAAACATAAAAGGTCTTTTAAAACTTCTCATTTAGCTGATGAAATTTCAAATGACCAGCAACATAATAATTTATCATCTTCTGATGAGGATCTATCTAATTCAGAAGATCCTTCCTCAGACATTGACACTGACAAATCTACTTATTTATTTAAAATAGAGTATATGCGTTCTTTATTAAAAGAAGTGTTAATTACTTTGGATATTGACGTTCAGTCTAATAAACGTTTAAATGCTGTTTTTAAACCTCCTGTGGTTTCCCCAGGGGTTTTTCCTATTCCTGAGGCTATTTCTGATATGATTTCTAGGGAATGGAATAAGCCAGGTACTTCTTTTATTCCTTCTTCAAGGTTTAAAAAATTGTATCCTTTACCAGCAAAATCTATAGAGTTTTGGGGAAAAATCCCCAAAATTGATGGGGCTATTTCAACTCTTGCTAAACGTACCACTATTCCTATGGAAGATAGCACTTCCTTTAAGGATCCTTTAGATAGGAAGCTTGAATATTATCTAAGGAAGGCCTATTTATATTCAGGTCATCTTCTCAGACCTGCTATTTCTTTGGCTGATGTTGCGGCTGCTTCAACTTTTTGGTTGGAGAATTTAGCGCAGCGAGAATTGGATCCTGACATATCTAGCATTACTCGCTTACTGCAACATGCTAATCATTTTATTTGTGATGCCATTTTTGATATTATCAAAATTGATGTTAGAACCATGTCTTTAGCTGTATTAGCTAGAAGAGCTTTGTGGCTTAAATCTTGGAATGCTGATATGACATCTAAATCTAGATTACTATCTTTCTTTCCAAGGTAATAATGTATTTGGTTCTCAGTTGGATTCTATTATTTCAACTATCACTGGAGGAAAAGGAGTTTTTCTGCCTCAGGATAAAAAACCTAAGGGTAAATCTAAGGCTTCTAACCGTTTTTGTTCCTTTCGTCAGAATAAGGAACAAAAACTCAATCCTCCCCGCAAGGAATCTGCTTCCAATTGGAAGCCTTCCTCAAATTGGAATAAATCCAAGCCATTTAGGAAACCAAAGTCTGCCCCTAAGTCCGCATGAAGGTGCGGCCCTCATTCCAGCACAGCTGGTAGGGGGCAGATTAAGGTTTTTCAAGGATTTTTGGATAAAATCTGTCCAAAATCATTGGATTCAGAGCATTGTCTCTCAAGGGTATCAAATAGGATTCAAAGTAAGACCTCCTGTGAGAAGATTTTTTCTCTCACGCATCCCTGTAAATCCAGTAAAAGCTCAGGCTTTTCTGAAGTGTGTTTCAGGCCTTGAGTCTTCAGGGGTAATCATGCCAGTTCCTCCTCATGAACAAGGTTTGGGGTTTTATTCAAACCTATTCATTGTATCAAAGAGAGAAAATTTATTCAGACCAGTTCTGGATCTGAAAATTTTGAATCGTTATATAAGAGTACCAACTTTCAAGATGGTGACTATAAGGACTATTCTGCCTTTTGTTCAGCGAGGACATTATATGTCCACAATAGACTTGCAGGATGCATACCTTCATATTCCGATTCATCCAGAACACTATCAGTTTCTGAGATTCTCTTTTCTAGACAAGCATTACCAATTTGTTGCTCTTCTATTTGGCCTAGCAACAGCTCCAAGAATATTTTCAAAGGTTCTGGGTGCCCTACTATCTGTAATCAGAGAACAGGGTATTGCGGTGTTTCCTTATTTGGACGATATCTTGGTACTAGCTCAGTCTTTACATACTGCAGAATCTCACACGAATCAACTAGTGTTGTTTCTTCGGAAACATGGTTGGAGGATCAATTTACCAAAAAGTTTCTTGATTCCTCAGACAAGAGTCACCTTTTTAGGCTTCCAGATAGATTCAGTGTCCATGACTCTGTCTCTAACAGACGAGACGTTTGAAATTGGTCGCAGCAGGCCAGCAAGCAGGGGGATCAGACGTGCATCTATTGAGCTCCTCATTCATAGACTCATATATTGATATTATTAACATTTTTGGGAGACCTTATTACATATATCCTTCATATTCTAGTTGAATATACATCGGCATCTATACTTTGAGTGAGCTAACTGTGAGCTTCATTGGTAAGCGGCTCTCAAAGTTGATACCAAGCAGCTCACTACAAGGGCGTGAATCGCCATTTTGGTGCAGAATGGAGCCTTTAATTGTATGGGAGGCCAAGATGGAGCAATCATTGCAAACTTACTATTACGAGATGAAGAACGATCTAGTCGGCATAATGGCCGAGCTGGCAAGGATGTTGTCTCACCGACCACTAGATCGGGAGGAATTTGAGCCTATAGCCTACCCTCATCTGCTAGGTGCTGTCAAAGATACCCTAAATCTCGCTGATGGACTTACTCCTAGTTCTGACCTGAAGGAACCATTTAATAGGCAAGACGAACCTGACCCAAGCAATCGGAGGCAATCTATAGAGGCTCCTTTTAGTTGGACCAATATCGGGCTTCCGACCTGTAATACAGATCTTCCTGAACAGCTCAGTCACACCTCAAAGCCCTTGCGCAATCACCAACCTACCGGGTACTTCAGTGGCTCCTACCAGGGACGCTTTGAACAGGTCCTCGTTGAACATACACCGATGTCTCTATGTACACTAGAGCTGGCGTCGCAGAGCGCAAAGACCCGCCAGCTATGTAAGTCTAAGCCTACACCTTACCTCACGGCCATTGAGCGGCCTCGATTGCTCCCTGAAGGTAGCGGATACCTTAATCGGTTTGCAGGCAATATAGGGGGTGACTCTCTGACACACTCACGGAGCGGACTGTGGACACCTCATACATATCTGCTGTGCCCAGTCCCTTGCTATGTGGAGCAGCCACTTAACTTCCCGCTCAACTCTCCTGTTAAAGGGATCACTCGATCCAAGTCAGCTGAAAGGAACGTTATTTTTCTTTGTACAAGAGAACCATTGCCTTTTTTTTGTGTATATAGTGGACGCTGCAAAGCTTCAACACCCGCTGTGCGGGGCCGTGCTCATTCTAAGAGAACTGGAGTGGGGTAGCGTATTACTAACTTCTCTAGTGCCTGGGGATCATTTAGAGTCTACTTGCTTGTTTCAGTTTTCAGGTTAAGACCCTAATGAAAGGCTACTATAATGACTATGGGAAATATTACACTTTACTTATCATAATGGTTCTCTGCCTGCTCTCACTAATGTTGGGTTATGTGTGCATTTACTCTCTCTCTTAGAGGAGTTCAACTTTTTATATTTTTCTTATTCCTCTGGGTCCGGTATTGGTTACCATTAATCTATTTGTATTATTAACACTCTGTGATCAATACTATGTTATGGTCCTATATGTAATTACTGTGTTTACTATCCTCTTTTCAGGGACTGTTGAAATTCTTATGCTACAATAGGGGTGGCAGCTAAATGTTCCTAATCACACATTATGACCTTTTTTATTTTGGCTGTAACTCTTGAAACATTAGAATGCACAATATTTGCTGAAGATTCTAAGTGTGTCTTGATAGTCCCTAACGGGGTTTACAATTGTCACCTCGCTCCACTATAGTGTACATTCCCTGTCAGAATCCCACATTGCTTAATTTTCATGTATTGTGGTCAAATTTCTCTGTGCTTCCTGGAACTAGTTATATGCTAGTTTTAAATATGCGCTTCAACAGTAGAACTTTTCATTGCACTGCAACTATATGCATTCTCTGTCTATATGCCACTCTTCAGGGTGGCGCTATTACTTATAAATGTCACGTAGAATTCGTGCTAGCATTAAACGGCTTATACTCCCATATTGCCTAGTTACATAGGAGGTCTTATATATTGCAGAACACCACATTAAGCAAGTTTGTCTATGTCTGATTGATAATATATCCCTAACATATTGTTATAGAGTTAAACATGTCACTGGGGCCTCTAATACACTATATCTTTATTTGGTATGCTTGCTAAGACATTTTGCTGTGTTGTATTAACTAGCTATTATACATTAGTGTAGTGTCAGCTCCATTGAAACAGCGTCATTATACAGCTATACCATCCCTGAGGTATACAAGCTACCTGCATTGGCACCAATTGTTTTACTTATCTTGTAAAGGTGCTGTTCACTTTGTGCTCCGCTTACCCGTTAAAGCATTTTTGTTATTTATAACTTATCTACCTACCTTGCAAGTTACTTCTGTTTTGTTGTGGTCTCTAATGTAATCCAATGTAATGTAAGGTTTGCCCCATACTATATATATTATAACACTATGCCTTGCAACATTGGATACTACCCTTAGTATAAGCATCCTTACTAAGCCTTCCTAAGTCCTCCTCTCCTCATTTTAATATATTAAGAAATTTTATAGTTAAATGTTAATGGATCCTGAAAATATGTTAAAAGCTCATAACATTATATATTGTGTCATCCCCATTTCATTTTGATATTTTTCTTATTCTATTAGAAGTCTACTTAGATTTTAAAACTAACATTCTCTTAGAAACTCAGCAGCGACCACTAAACTGACATGCTGGCTGGCTTCGCCCTCCACCCTCCTCCACCCCCCCTCACTCTATTGAGCGGCTTTTGCCCGCTGCTATTCCCTCCCCCCTTTATATACGTTGGCCCAAAAGTGGTCAATTCATTTGCCAACTCTCCACAAGCTGTCACTATTATCTTACACTGTACAAAGTGCCCCATCCATTGCTTGATGGAGATCATATACCACATAACATAAAATGAAGTTCAATTCTATATCGCCCTATTTTTCCTTTTTTTTTTTTTTTTTTCCATTATTGTCTTACGCCTTGAAATGCCAACTCATTCATATATATTCATCTTAATCTGTTATTTGTATCAAGGTACATCTGATGTCTTTACCACCTCGATGTAACACTTGTTCAAGGGTGATCCTTGTCTGTTAATCTCTACTTTAACTTCAATAAAAAATTATTTAAAAAAAAAAAAAAATTGGTCGCAGCATGCCGGCACCTTCAGTCTCAGTCATTCCCTTCAGTGGCTATGTGCATGGAAGTTTTAGGTCTCATGACTGCTGCATCGGACGCAATCCCCTTTGCTCGTTTTCACATGAGACCTCTACAGCTTTGCATGCTGAATCAATGGTGCAGGGATTATACAAAGATATCACAATTAATATCCTTGAATCCCAATGTACGACACTCTCTGACATGGTGGATAGATCACCATCGTTTGGTTCAAGGGGCTTCTTTTGTTCGTCCAACCTGGACTGTGATCTCAACAGATGCGAGTCTTTCAGGTTGGGGAGCTGTTTGGGGATCTCTGACAGCACAAGGGGTTTGGAAATCTCAAGAGGCGAGATTACCAATAAATATTTTAGAACTCCGTGCAATTCTCAGGGCTCTTCAGTTTTGGCCTCTGCTAAAGAGAGAACCGTTCATTTGTTTTCAGGCACACAATATCACAACTGTGGCTTATGTCAATCATCAGGGTGGGACTCACAGTCTCCAAGCTATGAAAGAAGTATCTCGGATACTTGCTTGGGCGGAATCCAGCTCCTGTCTAATCTCTGCGGTGCATATCCCAGGTGTAGACAATTGGGAGGCGGATTATCTCAGCCGCCAGACTTTACATCCAGATGTGTTTTCTCAGATTGTTCAGATGTGGAGTCTTCCAGAGATAGATCTCATGGCCTCTCATCTAAACAAGAAACATCCCAGATACCTGTCCAGGTCCAGGGATGTTCAGGCGGAAGCAGTGGATGTGCTGACACTTCCTTGGTGTTATCATCCTGCTTATATCTTCCCGCCTATAGTTCTTCTTCCATGAGTGATCTCCAAATTCATCATGGAACAGTCTTTTGTGTTGCTGGTGGCTCCAGCATGGCCACAAAGGTTTTGGTATGCGTATCTGGTTCGAATGTCCAGTTGCCCGCCTTGGCCACTTCCGTTAAGGCCGGACCTACTATCTCAAGGTCCGTTTTTCCATCAGGATGAAGGTATGGAAATTGAACGCTTAGTTCTAAGTCATAGAGGTTTCTCTGACTCAGTGATTACAAGCTTGTAAATCTGTCTCTAGAAAGATTTATTATAGAGTTTGGAAGACTTACATTTCATGGTGTTCTTCTCATAAATTCTCCTTGCATTCTTTTAGAATTCCTAGAATTTTATAGTTCCTTCAGGATGGTTTGGATAAGGGTTTGTCTGCAAGTTCCTTGAAAGGTCAAATCTCCGCTCTTTCTGTTTTATTTCACAGAAAGATTGCTATACTTCCTGATATTCACTGTTTTATACAGGCTTTAGTTCGTATTAAGCCTGTCATTAAATCAATTTCTCCTCCTTGGAGTCTTAATTTGGTTCTGAAGGCTTTACAGGCTCCTCCTTTTGAGCCTATGCATTCTTTGGATATTAAACTACTTTCTTGGAAAGTGTTGTTCTTTTTGGCTATCTCTTCTGCTAGAAGAGTTTCTGAGCTATCTGCTCTTTCTTGTGAGTCTCCTTTTCTGATTTTTCATCAGGATAAGGCAGTTTTGCAGACTTCTTTTCAATTTTTACCTAAGGTTGTGAATTCTAACAACATTAGTAGAGAAATTGTTGTCCCTTCCTTATGTCCTAATCCTAAGAATTCGTTGGAGAGATCCTTACATTCTTTGGATGTAGTAAGAGCTTTGAAATATTATGTGGAAGCTACTAAAGATTTCAGGAAGACTTCCAGTCTATTTCTTTTATTTCTCTTGCAAGGTGTATCCAGTCCACGGATTCATCCTTTACTTGTGGGATATTCTCATTCCCTACAGGAAGTGGCAAAGAGAGCACACAGCAAAGCTGTCCATATAGCTCCCCCTCTAGCTCCACCGCCCAGTCATTCTCTTTGCTGGCTCTAAGCACTAGGGTCTCTCTACGGGAGGGTAAAGTGAATGTGGTGTTAGAATTGTAGTTTTATTTCTTCAATCAAGAGTTTGTTATTTTTAAATGGTACCGGTTTGTACTATTTACTCTCTAGCAGAAAAGTGATGAAGAATTCTGCTGAGAGGAAAATGATTTTAGCATGTTGTAACTAAAATCCACTGCTGTTCCCACACAGGACTGAGGAGGACCAGAAAACTTCAGTTGGGGGGAACAGTTTGCAGGCTTGACTGCAATGAGGTATGTTCAGTCATTTATTTATAGACAAGACTGAGATAATGCTAGAAGACTGACAAGATCCCCATGTGGGGAGGGTAAGCTATGTTCTGAGACTTAGTATAGAATTGAATGCTTACATAGCAGGGCTAAATAGGCTGGTTGACACTAATGCAGGGCAATCGATTATTTATTATTGGAGACACTGTTTTAAGCACTTTGGAGTGTTTTACTGGGGTTATTATCCACATGGCATAAATTTAGTCACTTAGAAGTGATTTTTGTAGGCCTCACAACTCCGGAGTGGAGTGGGAGGGCCCTAATTTCGCTCCTCAGATGCGCAGTTAGAATTGAAAGGCTGTTTTATGCTGCTTCACATGGAGGGTCCAGCTGCTGATTGAGGGCCTAGAAGAAGCTTTATTCCCCCAAAGCTGATCCCTAAGGGCAGGTAGGGCCACAGCAGTAAGCTGTGGCAAGGTGCTGTAGTTAATTAACCGGTTGTGGGCTTTAGACTGCTCCGGTTTGGGCATTAAGGGGTTAATCGTTCTGAAACTTGCTGTGCAATCATATTAAAGCCTTAGGTGAAAATTTCAAAAGGATTGCTGCATTTTTCACTGTTTTGTAAAATTTTGTGTGCTCTTTTTATTTCTTAAAGGCACAGTAACGTTTTTTTCGAATTGTGTTTTTTATTTGATTAAAGTATTTTCCAAGCCTGCTTGTGTATGCTACTAGTCTGTTAAACATGTCTGACACTAAGGAAAATCCTTGTTCAATGTGTTTAGAAACCATGGTGGAACCCCCTCTCAGAATGTGTCCCAATTGCTCTAATATGTCTATACACTTTAAAGATCATATTGTTGCACTTAAAAGTGTGGCCCTAGATGATTCTCAGACTGAAGGTAATGAGGATAGCCCGCCTACCTCTCCCCATGTGTCACAACCAGTTACGCCCGCTCAAGCGATGCCTAGTACCTCTAGTGCGTCTGCCCCTATTACATTGCAACAACTAGCTGGCTAATTCTTTTATCACAGATGCCGCTTTGCAATTAGCTAAGTTAGCGGCAAAAAATTCAGGTTTCGCCATTATGGCACGCAGAGCACTTTGGCTCAAGTCATGGTTGGCCGATGTGTCGTCAAAATACAAATGATTAAATATCCCTTTCAAGGGAAAGACCCTTTTCGGGCCAGAATTGAAAGAGATTATTTCAGAAATTACCGGGGGAAAGGGCCTAGCTCTCCCTCAGGACAAGCCCTTTAAGGCTAGAAACAAAGCTAATTTTCGTTCCTTTCGTAACTTCAGGAGCGGTCCCGCTTCAGCCTCTACAGCTGCATAGCAAGAGGCTAACGCTTCACAGCCCAAGGCAACCTGGAAGCCTTACCAGGGCTGGAACAAGGGTAAACAGGCCAAAAAGCCTGCAGCTGCTACCAAGACAGCATGAAAGGGTAGCCCCCGATCCGGGACCGGATCTAGTAGGGGGCAGACTCTCTCTCTTCGCTCAGGCCTGGGCAAGAGATGTTCACGATCCCTGGGCATTAGAGATTGTTACCCAGGGATACCTTCTAGAATTCAAGGACTCCCCTCCAAGGGGAAGGTTCCACATTTCTCGTCTGTCTACAGACCAGACAAAGAAAGAGGCGTTTTTACGCTGTGTAGAAGATCTACTTACAATGGGAGTGATCCACCCAGTTCCAATTGCAGAACAAGGACTGGGGTTTTACTCAAACCTGTTTGTGGTTCCCAAAAAAGAAGGTACTTTCAGACCAATCCTGGATCTCAAAATTCTAAACAAATTCCTCAGAATCCCATCGTTCAAGATGGAGACTAATCGGACAATCTTACCAATGATCCAGGAGGGTCAATATATGACTACCGTGGATCTAAAGGATGCGTATCTGCATATTCCTATCCACAAAGATCATCACCAGTTTCTCAGGTTCGCCTTTCTGGACAAGCATTATCAGTTTGTGGCTCTTCCTTTCGGGTTGGCCACTGCTCCCAGAATTTTCACAAAGGTGCTAGGGTCCCTCCTGGCGGTGCTAAGACCGCGGGGCATAGCAGTGGCGCCTTACTTAGACGACATCTTAATTCAGGCGTCGACTTTCCAAAGAACCAAGTCTCACACGGAGATCGTATTGGCCTTTCTGAGGTCTCACGGGTGGAAGGTGAACGTAAAAAAGAGTTCTCTCTCCCCCCTCACAAGAGTTCCATTCCTAGGAACCCTGATAGACTCGGTAGAAATGAAAATATTTCTGACGGAGGTCAGAGAGTTAAAACTGTTAACTACTTGCCGAGCTCTTCATTCGATTCCTCGGCCATCGGTAGCTCAGTGCATGGAGACAATCGGACTAATGGTAGCGGCAATGGACATAGTCCCTTTTGCTCGGATACACCTCAGACCACTGCAACTATGCATGCTCAAACAGTGGAATGGGGATTATGCAGATAATCTTGAGTCTAAAAACCTTCAATAGGACACAAATTCAGCTTTATTTATACTCATATCCAATATGTCTTATTGTAATCTATTGAAAGAGAGTCCCTTTGTAATTTTTCTAGAAATTTACTAATAACATATTCATTTGTAAAGTTGAGAATATTCATCCTATTCAGTGTTTGCTAAATGCTCCCATCCTATAAAATATTTACAAATGAGATTATCTATTGTTTAATTAAAAAACATTAATCTGAGAATTTCTTTATTTGGTTTTAACCTTTCTGTTAAGGATTAAGAGCAACATGCACTTTTAGGGGTTAACTATTCCTGGTTCCCTAATTAATTTGTATAGGAACCAGCTGATGTTCACACATAGTTTTCCCTTTAAATGCAGGCCCCACTTTCTCCTTTTTATGTCTATGAATAAAAGTCCTGAGAGGACTCAAAACTAGTCAGACATTTTTCGTGTCTAAATACCCCAGCCTTGTACCTTACCTTTTTGTACCTTTTTCATACAAGTACTCTTTACAGCGGATGTAGCTGTTTACTTTTTAAACTTTGTTCAAATAAAGCATCATTGTTTTAAGGAACCTCCAGCAGTGCCTGCACTTCTTTCCTTTTCTGTATCTAAATAGTGGCTGGGTTTCACCACTGCTACGGCACTCCGTTGGCCAACCATGGAAAGACTACACTGAAACCGGCATCACTTCCGGTTACCTCGCCAGGCCCGCAGACGCTGCCAGGAATGCCGCTCTTCCATGTCTCACATCTTTGAGTAGATTATGCAGATTTGTCTCCTCAAATTCAGTTGGACCAGGAGACCAGAGATTCTCTTCTCTGGTGGTTGTCTCAGGATCACCTGTCTCGGGAAATATGTTTCTGCAGACCAGAGTGGATCATTGTAATGACCGATGCCAGTCTGTTAGGCTGGGGTGCGGTCTGGGACTCCCTGAAAGCTCAGGGCTTATGGTCTCAGGAAGAAACTCTTCTCCCGATAAACATTCTGGAACTGAGGGCGATATTCAACGCTCTTCAGGCATGGCCTCAACTAGCTGCGGCCAAATTTATCAGATTTCAGTCGGACAACATCACGACTGTAGCTTACGTCAATCATCAAGGGGGAACAAAGAGTTCCCTAGCGATGACGGAAGTAACCAAAATAATCAGGTGGGCGGAGGATCACTCCTGCCATCTCTCAGCAATTCACATCCCAGGAGTAGACAACTGGGAGGCGGATTTTCTAAGTCGTCAGACTTTTCACCCGGGGGAGTGGGAACTCCACCCGGAGGTATTTGCCAAGCTGACTCAGCTATGGGGCACTCCAGAGTTGGATCTGATGGCATCCTATCAGAACACCAAACTTCCTCTCTACGGGTCCAGGTCCCGGGACCCCAAGGCGGTATTGATAGATGCTCTAGCAGCGCCTTGGTCCTTCAATCTGGCTTATGTTTTTCCACCGTTTCCTCTCCTCCCTCGTCTGGTCGCCAGAATCAAGCAGGAGAAGGCTTCGGTGATTCTGATAGTGCCTGCGTGGCCACGCAGGACTTGGTATGCAGACCTAGTGGACATGTCATCTGTCCCACCATGGACACTGCCAATGAGGCAGGATCTTCTAATACAGGGTCCGTTCAAGCATCCAAATCTAGTTTCTCTACGTCTGACTGCTTGGAGATTGAACGCTTAATTCTATCAAAGCGTGGTTTCTCTGAGTCAGTTATAGATACTCTGATTCAGGCTAGAAAGCCTGTCACCAGGAAAATCTACCATAAGATATGGCGGAAATATCTTTGTTGATGTGAATCCAAGGGTTACTCATGGAGATATATTGTCCTTTCCCCAAGAAGGATTGGAGAAAGGATTGTCAGCTAGTTCCTTAAAAGGACAAATATCTGCTCTGCCTATCCTTTTACACAAGCGTCTGGCAGAGGTATCAGACGTTCAAGCGTTTGGTCAGGCTTTAGTCAGAATCAAGCCTGTCTATAAACCTGTGGCTCCGCCATGGAGTTTGAATCTAGTTCTTTCAGTTCTTCAAGGGGTTCCGTTTGAACCTTTACATTCCATAGATATTAAGTTGTTATCTTGGAAAGTTTTGTTTTTGGTAGCTATCTCTTCTGCTCGAAGAGTTTCAGAATTATCTGCCTTACAGTGTGATTCACCTTACCTGGTGTTCCACGCAGATAAGGTAGTTTTGCATACCAAGCCTGGTTTTCTTCCTAAAGTTGTTTCTAACAAGAATATTAACCAGGAAATAGTTGTTCCCTCTCTGTGTCCTAATCCATCTTCAAAGAAGGAACGTCTACTACACAATCTGGATGTAGTTCGTGCTTTAAAGTTCTATTTACAAGCAACTAAGGATTTCAGACAAACATCTTCCTTGTTTGTTATCTATTCTGGTAAGAGGAGAGGTCAGAAAGCGACTGCTACCTCTCTTTCCTTTTGGCTGAAAAGCATCATCCGTTTGGCCTATGAGACTGCTGGCCAGCAGCCTCCTGAAAGAATTACTGCTCATTCTACCAGAGCAGTGGCTTCCACATGGGCTTTAAAAAATGAGGCTTCTGTTGAACAGATTTGTAAGGCAGCGACTTGGTCTTCACTGCATACTTTTGCCAAATTTTACAAATTCGATACTTTTGCTTCTTTGGAGGCTATTTTTGGGAGAAAGGTTTTGCAAGCAGTGGTGCCTTCCGTTTAAGGTACCTGTCTTGTTCCCTCCCTTCATCCGTGTCCTAAAGCTTTTGTATTGGTATTCCACAAGTAAAGGATGAATCCGTGGACTGGATACACCTTACATGAGAAAACAGAATTTATGCTTACCTGATAAATTACTTTCTCTTGCGGTGTATCCAGTCCACGGCCCGCCCTGGCATTTAAGTCAGGTAAAATTTTTTTTGTTTAAACTACAGTCACCACTGCACCCTATGGTTTCTCCTTTTTCTTCCTAACCTTTGGTCGAATGAATGGGGGGTGGAGCTAGAGGGGGAGCTATATGGACAGCTCTGCTGTGTGTTCTCTTTGCCACTTCCTGTAGGGAATGAGAATATACCACAAGTAAAGGATGAATCCGTGGACTGGATACACCGCAAGAGAAAGTAATTTATCAGGTAAGCATAAATTCTGTTTTTCTGGTCGTAGGAAAGGTCAGAAGGCTTCTGCTATTTCCTTGGCTTCTTGGTTGAAACTTTTGATTCATCAAGCTTATTTGGAGTCGGGTCAGGCCCCGCCTCAGAGAATTACAGCTCATTCTTCTAGATCAGTCTCCACTTTGTGGGCTTTTAAGAATGAAGCTTCAGTTGATCAGATTTGCAAAGCGGCGACTTGGTCCTCTTTGCATACATTTACTAAATTCTACCGTTTTGATGTATTTGCTTCTTCGGAAGCAGTTTTTGGTAGAAAAGTTCTTCAGGCAGCTGTTTCAGTTTGATTCTGTGACGAGACCAATCTCGCCACTGTGCATTGGAGGAGCCTGGTTGCCCGCCTGCTGCCTTTAGACTATGGCCCCATGTTGAAACGCTTACTTTTCCCCTGCAAAGAAACGAAAGCCGGGTCATTCAGTACTTGCCCTAATTTAACAGTGATACCCCAGATAGCTATGCCATGTAGCCCATTTGTATAATGAAAGACTTTTGCTCCATGGCAATTGAACTGTATTTCTCTGTCTGTGACAATTACATCAACCATTGTGTAAGATAATTGTATCAACCATTGTGTAAGGTAACTGCATCAACCATTGTGTAAGCTAATTGTATCAACCATTGTGTAAGATAACTGCATCAACCATTGTGTAAGATAACTGCATCAACCATTGTGTAAGGTAATTGCATCCCAGGCAGAGGGGATGATTTTGTGTGGGAGTATCTGAGAGTATTGTATGTGTTTATTGGTTGTTTTACAAAACCCTGTGGGTGGTACTAATGTGTAAAAATGTGTATATAAGAACAATAAACCCACAGCTCTGGCTGATATCTTTTTGACCCTCACCATGGAGCTTTGACTCATGCTTGGGGGGAGGGAGAGGGGAAATTTACTTTATCTGCCTGTGCCTCTGCCCTTTTATGCCAGGGTTATACTGTTACAGATTCTTCTACTTTTGATTTAAGTTTTTTTTCTTTCAAAAATGAAATAAACTTATTTTTTTGGGTAGTGGATTAATTTTTTTCAGCAGAATATGGCTGTTTTTGTTTTTATTCCCTCCCTCTCTAGTGACTCTTGAGTGGAAGACTCCACATCTTGGGTATTTGATATCCCATACGTCACTAGATCATGGACTCTTGCCAATTACATGAAAGAAAACATAATTTATGTAAGAACTTACCTGATAAATTAATTTCTTTCATATTGGCAAGAGTCCATGAGGCCCACCCTTTTTATGGTGGTTATGATTTTTTGTATAAAGCACAATTATTTCCAAATTTCCTTTGTTGATGCTTTCTACTCCTTTCTTTATCACCCCACTGCTTGGCTATTCGTTAAACTGAATTGTGGGTGTGGTGAGGGGTGTATTTATAGGCATTTTGAGGTTTGGGAAACTTTGCCCCTCCTGGTAGGATTGTATATCCCATATGTAATTAGCTCATGGACTCTTGCCAATATGAAAGAAATGAATTTATCAGGTAAGTTCTTACATAAATTATGTTATTCTATTTTGGCCTGCAGAGCCTTATGGCTGAAGCCTTGGTCTGCGGATGTCTCTTCTAAGTCCAAACTTTTGGCTATTCCATATAAGGAAAGACCTTATTTGGTCCTGGTCTTTCGGAAATTATTTCTGACATCACGGGAGGTAAAGGTAATTTTCTCCCTCAGGATAAGAGAAATAAGACAAAGGGGCGCCAGAGTAATTTTTGTTTCTTTCGTAATTTCAAGGGAAATTCCTCATCTCCCGTTGTCAAACAGGATCAATCCAAGCCTGTGTGGAGATCCAGTCAGCCTTGGAATAAGGAAAAACAGTCTAAGAAGCCTGCCGTTGAATCCAAGTCAGCATGAAGGTCATGCCCCTGATCCGTGACCAGATCTGGTAGGAGGCAGACTTTCCTTCTTCGTTCAAGACCTCTCCGATCTGTGAGTGATTGCTCCCATTCCCTTACGGGAACAGAGGCAGGGTTTTTACTCTAACCTATTTGTGGTTCCAAAAAAGGAGGGAACCTTCAGGCCCATTTTAGACCTCAAAAGTCTAAACAAGTTCCTCAGGGTACCGTCCTTCAAGATGGAAACTATACGTTCCATTCTTCCATTTGATTCAGGAGGGTCAATTTATGACAACAGTGGACTTAAAGGACGCGTACTTGCATGTTCCCATTCACAAGAACCATCACAAGTTCCTAAGGTTTGCCTTTCTGGACAAACACTTTCAGTTTGTGGCTCTTCCTTTTGGTCTTGCCACTGCTCCCAGAGTGTTCACAAAGGTTCTGGGATCTCTGTTAGCTGTACTTTGTTCTCGAGGCATTGCTGTGGCACCCTATCTGGACGACATTCTAGTCTAGGCACAGTCCTTCCATCTAGAGGAATTCCACACGAACGTCGTGTTATCCTTCCTTCGCTCTCACGGGTGGAAGGTAAATTTACAAAAGAGCTCTCTTATCCCAAGTATAAGGGTAACTTTCCTGGGAACCATAATAGATTCTGTGTCAATGAAGATCTTTCTGACAGAAGTCAGGAAATCAAAGATTATAGATACTTGCCAACTCCTTCAGTCCACTCCTCGGCCATCAGTAGCTCAGTGCATGGAGGTAGTCGGGCTGATGGTGGTTGCAATGGACATCATTCCATTTGCTCGGTTCCATCTCAGACCTCTGCAGTTAAGCATGCTCAGGCAATGGAACTGAGATTATACCAATTTGTCTCCTCAAATACTACTGGAGCAAGAGACAATGGATGCTCTTCATTGGTGGTTGTCTCTGGATCATCTCTCCCAGGGAACCTGCTTTCGCAAGTTTTATTACAGATAGTTGACATTTTATGGGCTTTCATGACACTATGGGAGAGGCAATATAAAACGATTACTAAAGTTTTTATTTTTTGGCATTAACCAGGCTGTTTACTGATGTGTTGAGGGGGCACATTGATTTTATTACTTAGTGTGTTAAAACCGCTTCTCCATGCGGTTGGATTTGGGCCTGCTCCGGTATCGACCTTAAGGGGTGGGGCCTATTTTCGCGGACGTAGATGCGCACTTCCTTCAGTCTAGGCAGCAGTAACTCCGGTGGCTTCTGACTGTGTACTAGCTCCAGAGTGTTGGATAGCTGTTTCGAAGTACCCTGGGGGCAGGTAGGCGCCACAGCAGAGCTGTGGTGAGGTGCAGAGGGTATTTTTGATTATAAACTGACATTTTGTTGATCTAAGTACTTTAGAGCCTTATTTCTTCTGTTATGTGTGATCAGTCCACGGGTCATCATTACTTCTGGGATATAACTCCTCCCCAACAGGAAATGCAAGAGGATTCACCCAGCAGAGCTGCATATAGCTCCTCCCCTCTACGTCAGTCCCAGTCATTCTCTTGCACCCAACGACTAGATAGGATGTGTGAGAGGACTATGGTGATTATACTTAGTTTTTATGTCTTCAATCAAAAGTTTGTTATTTTACAATAGCACCGGAGCGTGTTATTACTTCTCTGGCAGAGTTTGAAGAAGAATCTACCAGAGTTTTTTACTATGATTTTAACCGGAGTAGTTAAGATCATATTGCTGTTCTCGGCCATCTGAGGGAGGTAAAAGCTTCAGATCAGGGGACAGCGGGCAGATGAATCTGCATTGAGGTATGTAGCAGTTTTTATTTTCTGAATGGAATTGATGAGAAAATCCTGCCATACCGTTATAATGACATGTATGTATACACTTCAGTATTCTGGGGATGGTATTTCACCGGAACTACTCTGTTAAAGGTCACTAATCCTTTTAATAAGTATTTATCATGTTAAACGTTTTTGCTGGAATGTAGAATCGTTTACATTGCTGAGGTACTGAGTGAATAAATATTTGGGCATTATTTTCCACTTGGCAGTTGTTTGTTTTTAATTGTGACAGTTTCGTTTCTCTTCACTGCTGTGTATGAGAGGGAGGGGCCGTTTTTGGCGCTCTTTGCTACGCATCAAAAATTTCCAGTCAGCTACTCTTATATTTCCTGCATGATCCGGTTCATCTCTGACAAATCTACAGGGGTCTTCAAACTTCTTTGAAGGGAGGTATATTCTCTCAGCAGAGCTGTGAGAATTTTATATTGACTGTGAATAAAAACGTTGCTCTGTAATTTTTATGTCAAATTTAATTATTGTTATTTTACTAATGGGAACAAACCTTTGCTAAAAGTTGTGTTGTTTTAAAGTTTGATGCTATAACTGTTTTTCAGTTCATTATCTCAACTGTCATTTAATCGTTTAGTACCTCCTTGAGGCACAGTACGTTTTTGCTAAAAAAGATTATAACCAGGTTGCAAGTTATTGCTAGTGGGTTAAACATGTCTGACTCAGAGGAAGATATCTGTGTCATTTGTTCCAATGCCAAGGTGGAGCCCAATAGAAATTTATGTACTAACTGTATTGATGCTACTTTAAATAAAAGTCAATCTGTACAATGTGAACAAATTTCACCAAACTGCGAGGGGAGAGTTATGCCGACTAACTCGCCTCACGCGGCAGTACCTGCATCTCCCGCCCGGGAGGTGCGTGATATTATGGCGCCTAGTACATCTGGGCGGCCATTACAGATAACATTACATGATATGGCTACTGTTATGACTGAAGTTTTGTCTAAATTACCAGAACTAAGAGGCAAGCGTGATCACTCTGGGGTGAGAACAGAGTGCGCTGACAATACTAGGGCCATGTCTGATACTGCGTCACAGCTTGCAGAGCATGAGGACGGAGAGCTTCATTCTGTGGGTGACGGTTCTGATCCAAACAGATTGGATTCAGATATTTCAAATTTTAAATTTAAATTGGAGAACCTCCGTGTATTACTAGGGGAGGCCTTAGCAGCTCTCAATGATTGTAACACCGTTGCAATACCAGAGAAACTGTGTAGGTTGGATAAATACTTTGCGGTACCGGCGAGTACTGACGTTTTTCCTATACCTAAGAGATTAACTGAAATTGTTACTAAGGAGTGGGATAGACCCGGTGTGCCGTTCTCACCCCCTCCAATATTTAGAAAGATGTTTCCAATAGACGCCACCACGCGGGACTTATGGCAAACGGTCCCTAAGGTGGAGGGAGCAGTTTCTACTTTAGCTAAGCGTACCACTATCCCGGTGGAGGATAGCTGTGCTTTTTCAGATCCAATGGATAAAAAATTAGAGGGTTACCTTAAGAAAATGTTTGTTCAACAAGGTTTTATATTGCAACCCCTTGCATGTATCGCGCCGATTACGGCTGCGGCAGCATTTTGGATTGAGTCTCTGGAAGAGAACCTTAGTTCATCTACGCTAGACGACATTATGGACAGGCTTAGAGTCCTTAAACTAGCTAATTCATTCATTTCGGAGGCCGTAGTACATTTAACCAAACTTACGGCTAAGAACTCAGGATTCGCCATACAGGCACGTAGGGCGCTGTGGCTAAAATCCTGGTCAGCTGATGTTACTTCTAAGTCCAAATTACTTAATATACCTTTCAAGGGGCAGTCTTTATTTGGGCCCGGTTTGAAAGAAATTATCGCTGACATTACAGGAGGTAAGGGCCACGCCCTACCTCAAGACAAAGCCAAAGCTAAGGCTAGACAGTCTAATTTTCGTCCCTTTCGGAATTTCAAAACAGGAGCAGCATCAACCTCCACTGCACCAAAACAGGAAGGAGCTGTTGCTCGTTACAGGCAAGGCTGGAAGCCTAACCAGTCCTGGAACAAAGGCAAACAGGCCAGGAAACCTGCTGCTGCCCCAAAGACAGCATGAACCGAGAGCCCCCGATCCGGGACCGGATCTAGTGGGGGGCAGACTTTCTCTCTTCGCCCAGGCCTGGGCAAGAGATGTTCAGGATCCCTGGGCGCTAGAGATCATATCTCAGGGATACCTTCTAGACTTCAAATTATCTCCCCCAAGAGGGAGATTTCATCTGTCAAGGTTGTCAACAAACCAGATAAAGAAAGAAGCGTTTCTACGCTGTGTACAAGATCTGTTATTAATGGGAGTGATCCATCCGGTTCCGCGGTCGGAACAAGGACAAGGGTTCTACTCAAACCTGTTTGTGGTTCCCAAAAAAGAGGGAACTTTCAGGCCAATCTTAGATTTAAAGATTCTAAACAAATTCCTAAGAGTTCCATCGTTCAAAATGGAAACTATTCGGACAATCTTACCCATGATCCAAAAGGGTCAGTACATGACCACAGTGGATTTAAAAGATGCTTACCTTCACATACCGATTCACAAAGATCATCACCGGTACCTACGGTTTGCCTTCCTAGACAGGCACTACCAGTTTGTAGCTCTTCCATTCGGATTGGCTACGGCCCCAAGAATCTTCACAAAGGTTCTGGGTGCCCTTCTGGCGGTACTAAGACCGCGAGGGATTTCGGTAGCTCCGTACCTAGACGACATTCTAATACAAGCTTCAAGCTTTCAAACTGCCAAGTCTCATACAGAGTTAGTTCTGGCATTTCTAAGGTCGCATGGATGGAAAGTGAACGAAAAGAAGAGTTCTCTCTTTCCTCTCACAAGAGTTCCATTCTTGGGGACTCTTATAGATTCTGTAGAAATGAAAATTTATCTGACAGAAGACAGGTTAACAAAGCTTCAAGATGCATGCCGTGTCCTTCATTCCATTCAACACCCGTCAGTAGCTCAATGCATGGAGGTGATCGGCTTAATGGTAGCGGCAATGGACATAGTACCTTTTGCACGCCTACACCTCAGACCGCTGCAATTGTGCATGCTAAGTCAGTGGAATGGGGATTACTCAGATTTGTCCCCTACTCTGAATCTGAATCAAGAGACCAGAAATTCTCTTCTATGGTGGCTTTATCGGCCACACCTGTCCAGGGGGATGCCATTCAGCAGGCCAGACTGGACAATTGTAACAACAGACGCCAGCCTACTAGGTTGGGGCGCTGTCTGGAATTCTCTGAAGGCTCAGGGATTATGGAATCAGGAGGAGAGTCTCCTTCCAATAAACATTCTGGAATTGAGAGCAGTTCTCAATGCCCTTCTGGCTTGGCCCCAATTAACAACTCGGGGGTTCATCAGGTTTCAGTCGGACAATATCACGACTGTAGCTTACATCAACCATCAGGGAGGGACAAGAAGCTCCCTAGCAATGATGGAAGTATCAAAGATAATTCGCTGGGCAGAGTCTCACTCTTGCCACCTGTCAGCAATCCACATCCCGGGAGTGGAGAACTGGGAGGCGGATTTCTTGAGTCGCCAGACTTTTTATCCGGGAGAGTGGGAACTTCATCCGGAGGTCTTTGCCCAAATACTTCGACGTTGGGGCAAACCAGAGATAGATCTCATGGCGTCTCGCCAGAACGCCAAACTTCCTCACTACGGGTCCAGATCCAGGGATCCGGGAGCGGTTCTGATAGATGCTTTGACAGCACCTTGGAACTTCGGGATGGCTTATGTGTTTCCACCCTTCCCGCTGCTTCCTCGATTGATTGCCAAAATCAAACAGGAGAGAGCATCAGTGATTCTAATAGCGCCTGCATGGCCACGCAGGACTTGGTATGCAGATCTAGTGGACATGTCATCCTGTCCGCCTTGGTCTCTACCTCTAAGACAGGACCTTCTGATACAGGGTCCATTCAAACATCAAAATCTAACTTCTCTGAAACTGACTGCTTGGAAATTGAACGCTTGATTTTATCAAAACGTGGTTTTTCTGAGTCGGTTATTGATACCCTGATACAGGCTAGGAAGCCTGTTACCAGAAAGATTTACCATAAAATATGGCGTAAATACCTATACTGGTGCGAATCCAAACGTTACTCCTGGAGTAAGGTTAGGATCCCTAGAATATTGTCCTTTCTACAAGAAGGTTTAGAAAAGGGTTTATCAGCTAGTTCATTAAAGGGACAGATTTCAGCTCTGTCCATCTTGTTACACAGGCGTCTGTCAGAAAATCCAGACGTCCAGGCTTTTTGTCAGGCTTTAGCTAGGATCAAGCCTGTGTTTAAAGCTGTTGCTCCGCCATGGAGTTTAAACTTAGTCCTTAACGTTTTACAGGGTGTTCCGTTTGAACCCCTTCATTCCATTGATATAAAATTGTTATCTTGGAAAGTTCTCTTTTTAATGGCTATTTCCTCGGCTCGAAGAGTCTCTGAGTTATCAGCATTACATTGTGATTCTCCTTATCTGATTTTTCACTCAGACAAGGTAGTTCTGCGTACTAAACCTGGGTTCTTACCTAAGGTAGTCACTAACAGGAATATCAATCAAGAGATTGTTGTTCCATCCTTGTGTCCAAATCCTTCTTCAAAGAAGGAACGTCTTCTACACAATCTGGATGTAGTTCGTGCCCTCAAGTTCTACTTACAGGCAACTAAAGATTTTCGCCAAACTTCTTCCCTGTTTGTCGTTTATTCTGGACAGAGGAGAGGTCAAAAAGCTTCTGCTACCTCTCTCTCTTTTTGGCTTCGTAGCATAATACGTTTAGCCTATGAGACTGCTGGACAGCAGCCTCCTGAAAGAATTACAGCTCACTCCACTAGAGCTGTGGCTTCCACTTGGGCCTTTAAGAATGAGGCCTCTGTTGAACAGATTTGCAAGGCTGCAACTTGGTCTTCGCTTCATACTTTTTCCAAATTTTACAAATTTGACACTTTTGCTTCTTCGGAGGCTATTTTTGGGAGAAAGGTTCTTCAGGCAGTGGTTCCTTCTGTATAATGAGCCTGCCTATCCCTCCCGTCATCCGTGTACTTTTGCTTTGGTATTGGTATCCCAGAAGTAATGATGACCCGTGGACTGATCACACATAACAGAAGAAAACATAATTTATGCTTACCTGATAAATTCCTTTCTTCTGTTGTGTGATCAGTCCACGGCCCGCCCTGTTTTTAAGGCAGGTAAATATCTTTTAAATTATACTCCAGTCACCACTTCACCCTTGGTTACTCCTTTCTCGTTGATTCTTGGTCGAATGACTGGGACTGACGTAGAGGGGAGGAGCTATATGCAGCTCTGCTGGGTGAATCCTCTTGCATTTCCTGTTGGGGAGGAGTTATATCCCAGAAGTAATGATGACCCGTGGACTGATCACACAACAGAAGAAAGGAATTTATCAGGTAAGCATAAATTATGTTTTTTTCCCTTGCTTATGGGGTGCAATAATTTTTGGATAAACCCAACGTATTTAAGTTAACTTTAGAGTTGATTTAAGGTTATTTGAGCAGTTTTGGAAAATTTGTTCACTTTTTATTTTCTTAAAGGCGCAGTACACGTTTTTCAAAAGTTTATTTTTAACAAAAATTTAAAGTGTTTAAATGACTTCTGTGGTTCTTACTAGTCTGTTCAAACATGTCTGACACTGAGGATTCTGAATCTCATTGTTCCATGTGTTTAGAAGCTATTGTGCAACCCCCTCTAACATTGTGTAACTTTTGTACTGAAAGAGCCTTACATTGTAAAGACCATATATTAGGTCAGGAAAGTGTGCCTAAGGATTATTCTCAGTCTGAAGAGAATCAGGATATGCCATCCAATTCTCCCCAAGTGTCACAACCTTTTTACGCCCACACAAGTGACGCCAAGTACTTCTAGTGCGTCTAATTCTTTTACTCTGCAGGAGATGGCTGCAGTGATGTCAACTACTCTTACAGAGGTATTATCTAAATTACGAGTGTTGCAGGGTAAACGCAGTAGGTCAGGTATAAATACTGAATCCTCTGATGCTTTATTGGCTATTTCCGATGTACCCTCACAGTGTTCTGAGTTGGGGATCAGGGAATTACTGTCTGAAGGTCAAATTTCAGATTCAGGGAATGTTTTACCTCAGACAGATTCGGACACTATGTCCTTTAAATTTAAGCTTGAACACCTCCGCTTGTTGCTTAGGGAGGTTTTAGCGACTCTGGATGATTGTGACCCTATTGTAATTCCTCCAGAGAAATTGTGTAAAATGGATAAATATCTAGAGGTACCCACTTACACTGATGTTTTTCCGGTTCCTAAGAGAATTTCGGAAATTATTAGAAAGGAATGGGATAGACCAGATATATACCGTTTTCTCCCCCTCCTAATTTTTAGAAAATGTTTCCCATATCAGATACCATTCTAGACTCATGGCAAACAGTCCCTAAGGTAGAGGGAGCTATATCTACCCTTGTAAAGCGTACAACTATACCCATTGAGGACAGTTGTGCTTTCAAAGACCCTATGGATAAGAAATTAGAGGGTCTACTGAAGAAATTATTTGTTAATCAGGGGTTTCTTTTACAACCTACAGCTTGCATTGTTCCAGTAACTACTGCAGCAGCTTTTTGATTTGAGGCTCTAGAAGAGTCTCTTAAGGTTGAGACTCCATTAGATGACATCTTAGATAGAATTAAGGCTCTCCAGCTAGCTAATTCTTTTATTACTGATGCCGCTTTTCAAATTGCTAAATTAGCGGCAAAGAATGCAGGATTTGCTATTTTAGCAAGTAGAGCATTGTGGCTCAAATCTTGGTCTGCTGAAGTTTCATCAAAAACTAAGATTTTGGCTATTCCTTTTAAAGGTAAGACCCTTTTTGAGCCTGAATTGAAGGAAATCATTTCTGACATTACAGGAGGTAAAGGCCATGCCCTACCTCAGGATAAGTCTGTTAAGACGAGGGGTAAACAGAATAATTTTCGTTCCTTTCGTAACTTTAAAGGAGGACCACCCGCTTCCTCTTCTTCCACAAAGCAGGAAGGGAATTTTACCAAATCTAAGTCAGTCTGGAGAGCCAACCAGAACTGGAATAAGGGTAAACAATCCAAAAAGCCCGCTGCTGCTCCTAAGACAGCATGAAGAGGCGGCCCCCGATCCGGGACCGAATCTAGTAGGGGACAGACTCTCTTTCTTTGCCCAGGCTTGGGCAAGAGATGTTCAGGACCCCTGGGCACTAGAAATAGTGACCCACGGTTTATCATTTGGAATTCAAGGACTTTCTCTCAAGAGGGAGATTTCATCTTTAAAAATTATCTGCAAACCAGATAAAGAGAGACGTTCTTACGCTGTGTAAAAGACCTTTTCTCTTGCAAGGTGTATCCAATCCACGGATTCATCCTTTACTTGTGGGATATTCTCATTCCCTACAGGAAGTGGCAAAGAGAGCACACAGCAAAGCTGTCCATATAGCTCCCCCTCTAGCTCCACCCCTCAGTCATTCTCTTTGCCGGCTCTAAGCACTAGGGTCTCTCTACGGGAGGGTAAAGTGAATGTGGTGTTAGAATTTATGATCCAGGAGGGTCAATATAAGACTACCGTGGATCTAAAGGTTGCATATCTGCACATTCCTATCCACAAGGATCATCACCAGTTTCTCAGGTTCGCCTTTCTGGACAAACATTATCAGTTTGTGGCTCTTCCTTTCGGGTTGGCCACTGCTCCCAGATTTTTCACAAAGGTGCTAGGGTCCCTCCTGGCGGTTCTAAGACCGCGGGGCATAGCAGTGGCGCCTTACTTAGACGACATCTTAATTCAGGCGTCGACTTTCCAAAGAACCAAGTCTCACACGGAGATCGTATTGGCCTTTCTGAGGTCTCACGGGTGGAAGGTGAACGTAAAAAAGAGTTCTCTCTCCCCCCTCACAAGAGTTCAATTCCTAGGAACCCTGATAGACTCGGTAGAAATGAAAATATTTCTGACGGAGGTCAGAGAGTTAAAACTGTTAACTACTTGCCAAGCTCTTCATTCGATTCCTCGGCCATCTGTAGCTCAGTGCATGGAGACAATCGGACTAATGGTAGCGGCAATGGACATAGTCCCTTTTGCTCGGATACACCTCAGACCACTGCAACTATGCATGCTCAAACAGTGGAATGGGGATTATGCAGATTTGTTTCCTCAAATTCAGTTGGACCAGGAGACCAGAGATTCTCTTCTCTGGTGGTTGTCTCAGGATCACCTGTCTCGGGGAATATGTTTCCGCAGACCAGAGTGGATCATTGTAACGACCGACGCCAGTCTGTTAGGCTGGGGTGCGGTCTGGGACTCCCTGAAAGCTCAGGGCTTATGGTCTCGGGAAGAAGCTCTTCTCCCGATAAACATTCTGGAACTGAGGGCGATATTCAATGCTCTTCAGGCATGGCCTCAACTAGCTGCGGCCAAATTCATCAGATTTCAGTCAGACAACATCGCGACTGTAGCTTACGTCAATCATCAGGGGGGAACAAATATTTCCCTAGCAATGATGGAAGTAACCAAAATAATCAGTTGGGCGGAGGATCACTCCTGCCATCTCTCAGCAATTCACATCCCAGGAGTATACAACTGGGAGGCGGATTTTCTAAGTCGTCAGACTTTTCACCCGGGGCAGTGGGAGCTCCACCTGGAGGCATTTGCCCAGCTGACTCAGCTTTGGGGCACTCCAGAGTTGGATCTGATGGCGTCCCGTCAGAACACCAAACTTCCTCTCTACGGGTCCAGTTCCCGGGATCCCAAGGCGGTATTGATAGATGCTCTAGCAGCGCCTTGGTCCTTCAATCTGGCTTATGTTTTTCCACCGTTTCCTCTCCTCCCATGTCTGGTTGCCAGAATCAAGCAGGAGAAGGCTTCGGTGATTCTGATAGCGCCTGCGTGGCCACGCAGGACTTGGTATGCAGACCTAGTGGACATGTCATCTGTCCCACCATGGACATTTCCAATGAGGCAGGATCTTCTGTTACAGGGTCCGTTCAAGCATCCAAATCTAGTTTCTCTACGTCTGACTGCTTGGAGATTGAACGCTTAATTCTATCAAAGCGTGGTTTCTCTGAGTCAGTTATAGATACTCTGATTCAGGCTAGAAAGCCTGTCACCAGGAAAATCTACCATAAGTTATGGCGGAAATATCTTTGTTGATGTGAATCCCAGGGTTACTCATGGAGTAAGATTAGGATTCTCAGGATATTGTCTTTTCTCCAAGAAGGATTGGAGAAAGGATTGTCAGCTAGTTCCTTAAAAGGACAAATATCTGCTTTGTCTATCCTGTTACACAAGCGTCTGGCAGAGGTACCAGACGTTCAAGCGTTTGCTCAGGCTTAAGTCAGAATCAAGCCTGTCTATAAACCTGTGACTCCGCCATGGAGTTTGAATCTAGTTCTTTCAGTTCTTCAAGGGGTTCCGTTTGAACCTTTAAATTCCATAGACATTAAGTTGTTATCTTGGAAAGTTTTGTTTTTGATAGCTATCTCTTCTGCTCAAAGAGTTACAGAATTATCTGCCTTACAGTGGGATTCACCTTACCTGGTGTTCCACGCAGATAAGGTAGTTTTGCGTACCAAGCCTGGTTTTCTTCCTAAAGTTGTTTCTAACAAGAATATTAACCAGGAAATAGTTGTTCCTTCTCTGTGTCCTAATCCATCTTCGAAGAAGGAACGTCTATTACACAATCTTGATGTAGTTCGTGCTTTAAAGTTCTAATTACAAGCAACTAAGGATTTCAGACAAACATCTTTTTTGTTTGTTACCTATTCTGGTAAGAGGAGAGGTCAGAAAGCGACTGCTACCTCTCTTTCCTTTTGGCTGAAAAGCATCATCCATTTGGCCTATGAGACTGCTGGCCAGCAGCCTCCTGAAATAATTACTGCTCATTCTACCAGAGCAGTGGCTTCCACATGGGCTTTCAAAAATGAGGCTTCTGTTGAACAGATTTGTAAGGCAGCGACTTGGTCTTCACTGCATACTTTTGCCAAATTTTATAAATTCGATACTTTTGCTTCTTCAGAGGCTATTTTTGGGAGAAAGGTTTTGCAAGCAGTGGTGCCTTCCGTTTAAGGTACCTGTCTTGTTCCCTCCCTTCATCCGTGTCCTAAAGCTTTGGTATTGGTATCCCACAAGTAAAGGATGAATCTGTGGACTGGATACACCTTGAAAGAGAAAACAGAATTTATGCTTACCTGATAAATTACTTTCTCTTGCGGTGTATCCAGTTCACGGCCCGCCCTGGCATTTAAGTCAGGTAAAAATTTTTTTGTTTAAACTACAGTCACCACTGCACCCTATGGTTTCTCCTTTTTCTTCCTAACCTTTGGTCGAATGACTGGGGGGTGGAGCTAGAGGGGGAGCTATATGGACAGCTTTGCTGTGTGCTCTCTTTGCCACTTCCTGTAGGGAATGAGAATATCCCACAAGTAAAGGATGAATCCGTGGACTGGATACACCGCAAGAGAAAGTAATTTATCAGGTAAGCATAAATTCTGTTTTTACTATGGGAGTAATTTGTCCAGTTCCAAAATTGGAACAAGGACAGGGGTTTTACTCAAATCTATTTGTGGTTCCCAAAAAAGAGGGAACATTCAGACCCATTTTAGACCTCAAGTGTCTAAACAGATTTCTAAGAGTTTCATCATTCAAGATGGAGACAATTCGAACAATTTTACCAATGATCCATGAGGGTCAATATATGACTACTGTGGACTTGAAGGATGCTTACCTTCATATTCCTATCCACAAGGATCATCATCAGTTTCTAAAGTTTGCCTTCTTGGACAAACATTATCAGTTCGTGGCACTTCCCTTTGGGTTGGCCACAGCACCCAGAATCTTCACAAAGGTTCTAGGGTCTCTTTTGGCGGTTCTCAGACCGCGAGGCATAGCGGTGGCGCCTTATCTGGACGATATTCTGATCCAGGCGTCAACATATCAACTCACAAAATCTCACACGGACACAGTGCTTTCTTTTCTGAGAACTCACGGCTGGAAGGTGAACATAGAGAAAAGTTCACTTGTTCTACAGACAAGGGTTCCTTTCTTGGGAACTCTGATAGACTCAGTAGCCATGAAAATATTTCTGACGGAGGTCAAAAAATCAAAGATTCTAAATACTTGCCGAGCACTTCAGTCCATTCCTCGGCCATCAGTGGCTCAGTGTATGGAGGTAATAGGATTAATAGTAGCGGCAATGGACATCATTCCGTTTGCTTGCTTTCATCTCAGACCACTGCAGCTGTGCATGCTCGGACAGTGGAATGGGGACTATGCGAATTTATCTCCTAAGATAAATCTGGATCAAGAGACCAGAGACTCTCTTCTTTGGTGGTTGTCGCCGGATCATCTGTCCCAGGGGACTTTTTTCGGCTGACCCTCCTTCTGGGCTGGGGCGCAGTCTGGAATTCCCTGAAGGCTCAGGGTGTTTGGACTCAGGTGGAGTCTCTACTTCCAATCAATATTCTGGAACTAAGAGCAATATTCAATGCGCTTCAGGCGTGGCCTCAGTTGGCTTCGGCCAAATTCATCAGATTCCAGTCGGACAACATCACGACTGTGGCCTATATCAATCATCAGGGGGGAGCAAGGAGTTCCTTGGCGATGAGAGAAGTGTCCAAAAGGCCCACTTTTGTCATCTGTCAGCAATCCATATCCCGTGAGTAGAGAACTGGGAAGCGGAAAAGACAGACCTTTCATCCGGGGGAGTGGGAACTCCACCTGGAGGTATTTGCCTCATTGATTCTCCGATGGGGCAAACCGGAATTGGATCTGATGGCATCTCAACAGATTGCCAAGCTTCCAAGATACGAATCCAGGTCGAGGGATCCCCAGGCCGAACTAATAGATGCCTTGGCAGTGCCTTGGTTGTTCAGCCTAGCTTATGTGTTTCCACCGTTTCCTCTCCTTCCACGCGTGATTGCTCGAATCAAACAGGAGAGAGCTTCGGTGATCCTGATAGCGCCTGCGGCCACGCAGGACTTGGTATGCGGATCTAGTGGACATGTCTTCGCTACCAATATGGAAACTTCCTTTGAGACAGGACCTTCTCATTCAAGGTCCTTTCCAACATCCAAATCTAACTTCTCTGCAGCTGACTGCGTGGAGATTGAACGCTTGATTTTATTGAAGCGAGGATTCTCTGATTCTGTTATCAGTACCTTGATACAGGCTAGAAAGCCTGTCACTAGAAAAATATATCATAAGATATGGCGTAAATATGTTTATTGGTGTGAATCCAAGGGCTACTTATGGAGTAAAGTTAGGATTCCTAGGATTTTGTCTTTTCTCCAAGTAGGATTGGAGAAAGGCCTATCAGCTAGTTCCTTAAAGGGACAAATTTCAGCGTTGTCAATTTTGTTTCACAAGCGTTTGGCAGATGTGCCAGATGTTCAGTCTTTTTGTCAGGCTTTATCTAGAATTAAGCCTGTATTTAGACCAATTACTCCTCCCTGGAGTTTGAATTTAGTTCTTCGAGTTCTTCAAGGGGTTCCGTTTGAACCTTTACATTCCATTGATATAAAATTATTTTCTTGGAAAGTTCTGTTTTTGGTTGCTATTTCTTCTGCTCGATGAGTTTCTGAGCTTTCAGCATTACAGTGTGATTTGCCTTATCTCATATTTCATTCTGATAAGGTGGTGTTACGTACCAAACCTGGTTTTCTTCCTAAGGTTGTTTCAAATAAGAATATTAATCAGGAAATTGTTGTTCCTTCCTTGTGTCCTAATTCTTCTTCTAAGAAGGAGCATCTGTTACATAACTTGCACGTGGTCCGTGCCTTAAAGTTTTACTTACTGGCAACTAAGGATTTCTTTCAATCACCTTCATTATTCATTGTTTATTCTGGAAAGCGTAGGGGTCAGAAAGCTACGGCTACCTCTCTTTTTGACTGAGAAGTATCATCCGCCTGGCATATGAGACTGCTGGACAGCGGCCTCCTGAAATAATTACGGCTCATTCTACCAGAGCTGTGGCTTCTACATGGGCCTTTAAAAACGATGCTTATGTTGAACAGATTTGTAAGGCTGCGACTTGGTCGTCTCTTCATATTTTTTCCAAATTTTACAAATTTGATACTTTTGCTTCTTCTGAGGCTGTTTTTGGGAGAAAGGTTCTTCAAGCAGTGGTGCCTTCCGTTTAGGTCTCTGTCTTGTCCCTCCCTTTTATCCGTGTCCTATAGCTTTGGTATTGTATCCCACAAGTAAGGATGAAATCCGTGGACTCGTTGTATCTTGTAGAAGAAAAGGAAATTTATGCTTACTTGATAAATTGATTTCTTCTACGATACGACGAGTCCACGGCCCTCCCTGTCAATTTTAGACAGATTATGTTTTTTATTATTTATAACTTCAGTCACCTCTGCACCTTATAGCCTTTCCTTTCTCTTCTTATAACCTTCGGTCGAATGACTGAGGGTGGAGGGGAAGGGGAGGAGCTATATATACAGCTCTGCTGTGGTGCTCTTTGCCACTTCCTGTTAGCAGGAGGATAATATCCCACAAGTAAGGATGAAATCCGTGGACTCATCGTATCGTAGAAGAAATCAATTTATCAAGTAAGCATAAATTTCCTTTTTTCTTTGGTTTAAATCAAGAATGAGATATTTTGTAGGGTAAACCTCCTAACAATTTTTCTTTTCTTTTTCTGTCAGGTGCTATTATAGTTAAGCCCACAAATATATAAATGATGTTATTTTGAACACAATGTAGCATATGGATTTGCTTTATTCGGATGGGCATTGTATTCACATTTGCTATTATTCAATTGTATTTTTAACCTTTTGAATCACAGTTAGTATGTGTGGGAGGAGTCATGGACCGTGACATTTAGTGTGGGAAGCTAATTGGTCCGTAACTCAGTGTCAGCAAGCAGCATCCTATGATTAAGTGCTGGGAGGCACAAAACGCGTAAGAGTGAGTGTCCTCTGTGGTCCTTTCTTTTAATTATTGCAATAAAGTTTAGCTTTTTATTGGAAGCCCATTTTGAGTGCCGCCTTTCATATTTTTGATCTCCGTTATACTGAGTTTCATACAAACCTCTGGTAAGTTTGTGATATTTTCTTTTTCAGTGACCAGCGTATAACACAGGATGTGGAACGCTTCTGTCGGGAACTCAGCTCTACTGCAAGCAAAGTCCTGATCGCTCCCTTCACTCTGGTGTATTATTCATATCAGTGTGCACTCAGGTGAGGAATTGGTTCTACTAAACTCACACTCATGTACATAGCAACGTACTCACACTCATGTACATAGCAACGTACTCACACTCATGTACATAGGAACATACTTACTCACACTCATGTACATAGGAACATACTTACTCACACTCATGTACATAGCAACGTACTCACACTCATGTACATAGGAACATACTTACTCACACTCATGTACATAGGAACATACTTACTCACACTCGTGCATAGGAACATACTTACTCACACTCATGTACATAGCAACATACTCACACTCATGTACATAGGAACATACTCACACTCATGTACATAGGAATATACTCACACTCATGTACATAAGAACATACTCACACTCGTGTGCATAGGAATGTGCTCACTCACACTCATATACATAGGAACATACTTACTCACACTCATGTACATAGGAACATACTTACACTCGTGTGCATAGGAATGTGCTTACTCACACTCATATACATAGGAACATACTTACTCACACTCATGTACATAGGAACATACTCACACTCATGTACATAAGAACATACTTACACTCATGTACATAGGAAAGTACTTACTCACACTCATTTACATAAGAACATACTTACTCACACTCATGTACATAGGAACGTACTTAATCACAGTCATGTACATAGGAACTTACTCACACTCATGTACATAGGAACATACTCACAGTCATGTACATAGGAACATACTTACTCACACATGTTCATAGGAACTTACTTACTCACACTCATGTACATAGGAACATACTTACACTCATGTACATAGGAACATTCTTACTCACACTCATGTACATAAGAACATTCTTACTCACACTCATGTACATAGGAACGTACTTACACTCATGTACATAGGAACGTACTTACTCACACTCATGTACATAAGAACATTCTTACTCACACTCATGTACATAAGAACATTCTTACTCACACTCATGTACATAGGAACATACTTACTCACACTCATGTACATAAGAACATTCTTACTCACACTCATGTACATAAGAACATTCTTACTCACACTCATGTACATAAGAACATTCTTACTCACACACACGTACATAGGAACATACTTACACTCATGTACATAAGAACATTCTTACTCACACTCATGTACATAAGAACATTCTTACTCACACACACGTACATAGGAACATACTTACACTCATGTACATAAGAACATTCTTACTCACACTCATGTACATAAGAACATTCTTACTCACACACACGTACATAGGAACATACTTACACTCATGTACATAAGAACATTCTTACTCACACTCATGTACATAAGAACATTCTTACTCACACTCATGTACATAAGAACATTCTTACTCACACACACGTACATAGGAACATACTTACACTCATGTACATAAGAACATTCTTACTCACACTCATGTACATAAGAACATTCTTACTCACACACACGTACATAGGAACATACTTACACTCATGTACATAAGAACATTCTTACTCACACTCATGTACATAAGAACATTCTTACTCACACACACGTACATAGGAACATACTTACACTCATGTACATAAGAACATTCTTACTCACACTCATGTACATAAGAACATTCTTACTCACACTCATGTACATAAGAACATTCTTACTCACACTCATGTACATAAGAACATTCTTACTCACACACACGTACATAGGAACGTACTTACTCAAACTCCTATACATAATAACGTACTTACTCACACTCCTGTACATAGGAACTAACTTACACTTATTTATATAGGAACAAACTTACTCACACTCATGTGCATAGGAACGTACTTGCTCGCTCACAATTCCATGCATAGAAACGTACTTGCTCGCTCACTCTCCCGTACATAGGAACATACTTGCTCGGTCACTCTCCCTTGGGATACTGATGAGACGGTGGGACGGTGAGCAGGGTCATGTATTACTTTTATTGTAGCAGACATAAGATACTGATGAGATGATGGGACGGTGAGCAGGGTCATGTATTACTTTTATTGTAGCAGACATAAGATACTGATGAGATGATGGGACGGTGAGCAGGATCATGTATTACTTTTATTGTAGCAGACATAAGATACTGATGAGATGATGGGACGGTGAGCAGGATCATGTATTACTTTTATTGCAGCAGACATAAGATACTGATGAGATGATGGGACGGTGAGCAGGGTCATGTATTACTTTTATTGTAGCAGACATAAGATACTGATGAGATGATGGGACGGTGAGCAGGATCATGTATTACTTTTATTGCAGCAGACATAAGATACTGATGAGATGATGGGACGGTGAGCAGGGTCATGTATTACTTTTATTACAGCAGACATAAGATACTGATGAGATGATGGGACGGTGAGCAGGGTCATGTATTACTTTTATTGCAGCAGACATAAGATACTGATGAGATGATGGGACGGTGAGCAGGGTCATGTATTACTTTTATTGCAGCAGACATAAGATACTGATGAGATGATGGGACGGTGAGCAGGGTCATGTATTACTTTTATTGCAGCAGACATAAGATACTGATGAGATGATGGGACGGTGAGCAGGGTCATGTATTACTTTTATTGCAGCAGACATAAGATACTGATGAGATGATGGGACGGTGAGCAGGGTCATGTATTACTTTTATTGCAGCAGACGTGAGATACTGATGAGATGATGGGACGGTGAGCAGGGTCATGTATTACTTTTATTGCAGCAGACGTGAGATACTGATGAGATGATGGGACGGTGAGCAGGGTCATGTATTACTTTTATTGCAGCAGACATAAGATACTGATGAGATGATGGGACGGTGAGCAGGGTCATGTATTACTTTTATTGCAGCAGACATGAGATACTGATGAGATGATGGGACGGTGAGCAGGGTCATGTATTACTTTTATTGCAGCAGACATAAGATACTGATGAGATGATGGGACGGTGAGCAGGGTCATGTATTACTTTTATTGCAGCAGACGTGAGATACTGATGAGATGATGGGACGGTGAGCAGGGTCATGTATTACTTTTATTGCAGCAGACATAAGATACTGATGAGATGATGGGACGGTGAGCAGGGTCATGTATTACTTTTATTGCAGCAGACATGAGATACTGATGAGATGATGGGACGGGGAGCAGGGTCATGTATTACTTTTATTGCAGCAGACATAAGATACTGATGAGATGATGGGACGGTGAGCAGGGTCATGTATTACTTTTATTGCAGCAGACATAAGATACTGATGAGATGATGGGACGGTGAGCAGGGTCATGTATTACTTTTATTGCAGCAGACATAAGATACTGATGAGATGATGGGACAGTGAGCAGGGTCATGTATTACTTTTATTGCAGCAGACATAAGATACTGATGAGATGATGGGACGGTGAGCAGGGTCATGTATTACTTTTATTGCAGCAGACATAAGATACTGATGAGATGATGGGACGGTGAGCAGGGTCATGTATTACTTTTATTGCAGCACACGTGAGATACTGATGAGATGATGGGACGGTGAGCAGGGTCATGTATTACTTTTATTGCAGCAGACATGAGATACTGATGAGATGATGGGACGGTGAGCAGGGTCATGTATTACTTTTATTGCAGCAGACATAAGATACTGATGAGATGATGGGACGGTGAGCAGGGTCATGTATTACTTTTATTGCAGCAGACATAAGATACTGATGAGATGATGGGACGGTGAGCAGGGTCATGTATTACTTTTATTGCAGCAGACATAAGATACTGATGAGATGATGGGACGGTGAGCAGGGTCATGTATTACTATTATTGCAGCACGAAGTGAGATACTGATGAGATGATGGGACGGTGAGCAGGGTCATGTATTACTTTTATTGCAGCAGACATAAGATACTGATGAGATGATGGGACGGTGAGCAGGGTCATGTATTACTTTTATTGCAGCAGACATAAGATACTGATGAGATGATGGGACGGTGAGCAGGGTCATGTATTACTTTTATTGCAGCAGACATAAGATACTGATGAGATGATGGGACGGTGAGCAGGGTCATGTATTACTTTTATTGCAGCAGACGTGAGATACTGATGAGATGATGGGACGGTGAGCAGGGTCATGTATTACTTTTATTGCAGCAGACATAAGATACTGATGAGATGATGGGACGGTGAGCAGGGTCATGTATTACTTTTATTGCAGCAGACATAAGATACTGATGAGATGATGGGACGGTGAGCAGGGTCATGTATTACTTTTATTGCAGCAGACATAAGATACTGATGAGATGATGGGACGGTGAGCAGGGTCATGTATTACTTTTATTGCAGCAGACTTGAGATACTGATGAGATGATGGGACGGTGAGCAGGGTCATGTATTACTTTTATTGTAGCAGACATGAGATACTGATGAGATGATGGGACGGTGAGCAGGGTCATGTATTACTTTTATTGCAGCAGACATAAGATACTGATGAGGATGATGGGGACGGTGAGTCAGGGTCATGTATTACTTTTATTGCAGCAGACATAAGATACTGATGAGATGATGGGACGGTGAGCAGGGTCATGTATTACTTTTATTGCAGCAGACATAAGATACTGATGAGACTGATGGGACGGTGAGCAGGGTCATGTATTACTTTTATTGCAGCAGACATAAGATACTGATGAGATGATGGGGACGGTGAGCAGGGTCATGTATTACTTTTATTGCAGCAGACATAGATACTGATGTGATGATGGGACGGTGAGCAGGGTCCTGTATTACTTTTATTGCAGCAGACGTGAGATACTGATGAGATGATGGGACGGTGAGCAGGGTCATGTATTACTTTTATTGCAGCAGACATAAGATACTGATGAGATGATGGGACGGTGAGCAGGGTCATGTATTACTTTTATTGCAGCAGACATAAGATACTGATGAGATGATGGGACGGTGAGCAGGGTCATGTATTACTTTTATTGCAGCAGACATAAGATACTGATGAGATGATGGGACAGTGAGCAGGGTCATGTATTACTTTTATTGCAGCAGACATAAGATACTGATGAGATGATGGGACGGTGAGCAGGGTCATGTATTACTTTTATTGCAGCAGACATAAGATACTGATGAGATGATGGGACGGTGAGCAGGGTCATGTATTACTTTTATTGCAGCAGACATAAGATACTGATGAGATGATGGGACGGTGAGCAGGGTCATGTATTACTTTTATTGCAGCAGACATAAGATACTGATGAGATGATGGGACGGTGAGCAGGGTCATGTATTACTTTTATTGCAGCAGACATAAGATACTGATGAGATGATGGACGGTGAGCAGGGTCATGTATTACTTTTATTGCAGCAGACATAAGATACTGATGAGATGATGGGACGGTGAGCAGGGTCATGTATTACTTTTATTGCAGCAGACATAAGATACTGATGAGATGATGGGACGGTGAGCAGGGTCATGTATTACTTTTATTGCAGCAGACGTTAGATACTGATGAGATGATGGGACGGTGAGCAGGGTCATGTATTACTTTTATTGCAGCAGACATAAGATACTGATGAGATGATGGGACGGTGAGCAGGGTCATGTATTACTTTTATTGCAGCAGACATGAAGATACTGATGAGATGATGGGACGGTGAGCAGGGTCATGTATTACTTTTATTGCAGCAGACATAAGATACTGATGAGATGATGGGACGGTGAGCAGGGTCATGTATTACTTTTATTGCAGCAGACATAGATACTGATGAGATGATGGGACGGTGAGCAGGGTCATGTATTACTTTTATTGCAGCAGACATAAGATACTGATGAGATGATGGGACGGTGAGCAGGGTCATGTATTACTTTTATTGCAGCAGACGTGAGATACTGTATGAGATGATGGGACGGTGAGCAGGGTCATGTATTACTTTTTATTGCAGCAGACGTGAGATACTGATGAGATGATGGGACGGTGAGCAGGGTCATGTATTACTTTTATTGCAGCAGACTTAAGATACTGATGAGATGATGGGACGGTGAGCAGGGTCATGTATTACTTTTATTGCAGGCAGGACATAAGATACTGATGAGATGATGGGACGGTGAGCAGGGTCATGTATTACTTTTATTGTAGCAGACATAAGATACTGATGAGATGATGGGACGGTGAGCAGGGTCATGTATTACTTTTATTGCAGCAGACATAAGATACTGATGAGATGATGGGACGGTGAGCAGGGGTCATGTATTTCTTTTATTGCAGCAGACATAAGATACTGATGAGATGATGGGACGGTGAGGCAGGGTCATGTATTACTTTTATTGCAGCAGACATAAGATATGATGAGATGATGGGACGGTGGAGCAGGGTCATGTATTACTTTTATTGCAGCAGACATAAGATACTGATGAGATGATGGGACGGTGAGCAGGGTCATGTATTACTTTTATTGCAGCAGACATAAGATACTGATGAGATCATGGGACCGGTGAGCAGGGTCATGTATTACTTTTATTGCAGCAGACATAAGATACTGATGAGATGATGGGACGGTGAGCAGGGTCATGTATTACTTTTATTGCAGCAGACATAAGATACTGATGAGATGATGGGGAACGGTGAGCAGGGTCATGTATTACTTTTATTGCAGCAGACATAAGATACTGATGAGATGATGGGACGGTGAGCAGGGTCTTGTATTACTTTTATTGCAGCAGACATAAGATACTGATGAGATGATGGGACGGTGAGCAGGGTCATGTATTACTTTTATTGCAGCAGACATAAGATACTGATGAGATGATGGGACGGTGAGCAGGGTCATGTATTACTTTTATTGCAGCAGACATAAGATACTGATGAGATGATGGGACGGTGAGCAGGGTCATGTATTACTTTTATTGCAGCAGACATAAGGGTACTGATGAGATGATGGGACGGTGAGCAGGGTCATGTATTACTTTTTATTGCAGCAGACATAAGATACTGATGAGATGATGGGACGGTGAGCAGGGGTCATGTATTACTTTTATTGCAGCAGACGTAAGATACTGATGAGATGATGGGACGGTGAGCAGGGTCATGTATTACTTTTATTGCAGCAGACATAAGATACTGATGAGATGATGGGACGGTGAGCAGGGTCATGTATTACTTTTATTGCAGCAGACTTGAAGATACTGATGAGATGATGGGACGGTGAGCAGGGTCATGTATTACTTTTATTGCAGCAGACATAAGATACTGATGAGATGATGGGACGGTGAGCAGGGTCATGTATTACTTTTATTGCAGCAGACATGAGATACTGATGAGATGATGGGGACGGTGAGCAGGGTCATGTATTACTTTTATTGCAGCAGACATAAGATACTGATGAGATGATGGGACGGTGAGCAGGGTCATGTATTACTTTTATTGCAGCAGACTTAAGATACTGATGAGATGATGGGACGGTGAGCAGGGTCATGTATTACTTTTATTGCAGCAGACATAAGATACTGATGAGATGATGGGACGGTGAGCAGGGGTCATGTATTACTTTTATTGCAGCAGACGTAAGATACTGATGAGATGATGGGACGGTGAGCAGGGTCATGTATTACTTTTATTGCAGCAGACATAAGATACTGATGAGATGATGGGACGGTGAGCAGGGTCATGTATTACTTTTATTGCAGCAGACATAAGATACTGATGAGATGATGGGACGGTGAGCAGGGTCATGTATTACTTTTATTGCAGCAGACATAAGATACTGATGAGATGATGGGACGGTGAGCAGGGTCCATGTATTACTTTTATTGCAGCAGACATAAGATACTGATGAGATGATGGGACAGGTGAGCAGGGGTCATGTATTACTTTTATTGCAGCAGACCGTGAGATACTGATGAGATGATGGGACGGTGAGCAGGGTCATGTATTACTTTTATTGCAGCAGACATAAGATACTGATGAGATGATGGGACGGTGAGCAGGGTCATGTATACTTTTATTGCAGCAGACATAAGATACTGATGAGATGATGGGACGGTGAGCAGGGTCATGTATTACTTTTATTGCAGCAGACATAAGATACTGATGAGATGATGGGACGGTGAGCAGGGTCATGTATTACTTTTATTGCAGCAGACATAAGATACTGATGAGATGATGGGACGGTGAGCAGGGTCATGTATTACTTTTATTGCAGCAGACATAAGATACTGATGAGATGATGGGACGGAGCAGGGTCATGTATTACTTTTATTGCAGCAGACATAAGATTACTGATGAGATGAGGGGACGGTGAGCAGGGTCATGTATTACTTTTATTGCAGCAGACATAAGATACTGATGAGATGAGATGGGACGGTGAGCATGGTCATGTATTACTTTTATTGCAGCAGACATAAGATACTGATGAGATGATGGGACGGTGAGCAGGGTCATGTATTACTTTTATTGCAGCAGACATAAGATACTGATGAGATGATGGGACGGTGAGCAGGGTCATGTATTACTTTTATTGCAGCAGACATAAGATACTGATGAGATGATGGGACGGTGAGCAGGGTCATGTATTACTTTTATTGCAGCAGACATAAGATACTGATGAGATGATGGGACGGTGAGCAGGGTCATGTATTACTTTTATTGCAGCAGACATAAGATACTGATGAGATGATGGGACGGTGAGCAGGGTCATGTATTACTTTTATTACAGCAGACATAAGATACTGATGAGATGATGGGACGGTGAGCAGGGTCATGTATTACTTTTATTAGCAGCAGACATAAGATACTGATGAGATGATGGGACGGTGAGCAGGGTCATGTATTACTTTTATTACAGCAGACATAAGATACTGATGAGATGATGGGACGGTGAGCAGGGTCATGTATTACTTTTATTGCAGCAGACATAGATACTGATGAGATGATGGGACGGTGAGCAGGGTCATGTATTACTTTTATTGCAGCAGACATAAGATACTGATGAGATGATGGGACGGTGAGCAGGGTCATGTATTACTTTTATTGCAGCAGACATAAGATACTGATGAGATGATGGGACGGTGAGCAGGGTCATGTATTACTTTTATTGCAGCAGACATAAGATACTGATGAGATGATGGGACGGTGAGCAGGGTCATGTATTACTTTTATTGCAGCAGACATAAGATACTGATGAGATGATGGGACTGTGAGCAGGGTCATGTATTACTTTTATTGCAGCAGACATAAGATACTGATGAGATGATGGGACGGTGAGCAGGGTCATGTATTACTTTTATTGCAGCAGACATAAGATACTGATGAGATGATGGGACGGTGAGCAGGGTCATGTATTACTTTTATTGCAGCAGACATAAGATACTGATGAGATGATGGGACAGTGAGCAGGGTCATGTATTACTTTTATTGCAGCAGACGTAAGATACTGATGAGATGATGGGACGGTGAGCAGGGTCATGTATTACTTTTATTGCAGCAGACATAAGATACTGATGAGATGATGGGACAGTGAGCAGGGTCATGTATTACTTTTATTGCAGCAGACATAAGATACTGATGAGATGATGGGACGGTGAGCAGGGTCATGTATTACTTTTATTGCAGCAGACATTAGATACTGATGAGATGATGGGACGGTGAGCAGGGTCATGTATTACTTTTATTGCAGCAGACATAAGATACTGATGAGATGATGGGACGGTGAGCAGGGTCATGTATTACTTTTATTGCAGCAGACGTGAGATACTGATGAGATGATGGGACGGTGAGCAGGGTCATGTATTACTTTTATTGCAGCAGACATAAGATACTGATGAGATGATGGGACGGTGAGCAGGGTCATGTATTACTTTTATTGCAGCAGACATAAGATACTGATGAGATGATGGGACGGTGAGCAGGGTCATGTATTACTTTTATTGCAGCAGACATAAGATACTGATGAGATGATGGGACGGTGAGCAGGGTCATGTATTACTTTTATTGCAGCAGACATAAGATACTGATGAGATGATGGGACGGTGAGCAGGGTCATGTATTACTTTTATTGCAGCAGACATAAGATACTGATGAGATGATGGGACGGTGAGCAGGGTCATGTATTACTTTTATTGCAGCAGACATAAGATACTGATGAGATGATGGGACAGGTGAGCAGGGTCATGTATTACTTTTATTGCAGCAGACATAAGATACTGATGAGATGATGGGGACTGTGAGCAGGGTCATGTATTACTTTTATTGCAGCAGACATGAGATACTGATGAGATGATGGGACGGTGAGCAGGGTCATGTATTACTTTTATTGCAGCAGACATAAGATACTGATGAGATGATGGGACGGTGAGCAGGGTCATGTATTACTTTTATTGCAGCAGACATGAGATACTGATGAGATGATGGGACGGTGAGCAGGGTCATGTATTACTTTTATTGCAGCAGACATAAGATACTGATGAGATGATGGGACGGTGAGCAGGGTCATGTATTACTTTTATTGCAGCAGACATAAGATACTGATGAGATGATGGGACAGTGAGCAGGGTCATGTATTACTTTTATTGCAGCAGACGTGAGATACTGATGAGATGATGGGACGGTGAGCAGGGTCATGTATTACTTTTATTACAGCAGACATAAGATACTGATGAGATGATGGGACGGTGAGCAGGGTCATGTATTACTTTTATTGCAGCAGACATAAGATACTGATGAGATGATGGGACGGTGAGCAGGGTCATGTATTACTTTTATTGCAGCAGACAGTGAAGATACTGATGAGATGATGGGACGGTGAGCAGGGTCATGTATTACTTTTATTGCAGCAGACATAAGATACTGATGAGATGATGGGACGGTGAGCAGGGTCATGTATTACTTTTATTGCAGCAGACATGAGATACTGATGAGATGATGGGACGGTGAGCAGGGTCATGTATTACTTTTATTGCAGCAGACATAAGATACTGATGAGATGATGGGACGGTGAGCAGGGTCATGTATTACTTTTATAAGCAGCAGACGTGAGATACTGATGAGATGATGGGACGGTGAGCAGGGTCATGTATTACTTTTATTGCAGCAGACATAAGATACTGATGAGATGATGGGACGGTGAGCAGGGTCATGTATTACTTTTATTGCAGCAGACATAAGATACTGATGAGATGATGGGACGGTGAGCAGGGTCATGTATTACTTTTATTGCAGCAGACGTGAGATACTGATGAGATGATGGGACGGTGAGCAGGGTCATGTATTACTTTTATTGCAGCAGACATAAGATACTGATGAGATGATGGGACGGTGAGCAGGGTCATGTATTACTTTTATTGCAGCAGACATAAGATACTGATGAGATGATGGGACGGTGAGCAGGGTCATGTATTACTTTTTATTGCAGCAGACATAAGATACTGATGAGATGATGGGACGGTGAGCAGGGTCATGTATTACTTTTATTGCAGCAGACATAAGATACTGATGAGATGATGGGACGGTGAGCAGGGTCATGTATTACTTTTATTAGCAGCAGACATAAGATACTGATGAGATGATGGGACGGTGAGCAGGGTCATGTATTACTTTTATTGCAGCAGACATAAGATACTGATGAGATGATGGGACGGTGAGCAGGGTCATGTATTACTTTTATTGCAGCAGACATAAGATACTGATGAGATGATGGGACGGTGAGCAGGGTCATGTATTACTTTTATTGCAGCAGACATAAGATACTGATGAGATGATGGGACGGTGAGCAGGGTCATGTATTACTTTTATTGCAGCAGACATAAGATACTGATGAGATGATGGGACGGTGAGCAGGGTCATGTATTACTTTTATTGCAGCAGACGTAAGATACTGATGAGATGATGGGACGGTGAGCAGGGTCATGTATTACTTTTATTGCAGCAGACATAAGATACTGATGAGATGATGGGGACGGTGAGCAGGGTCATGTATTACTTTTATTGCAGCAGACATAAGATACTGATGAGATGATGGGACGGTGAGCAGGGTCATGTATTACTTTTATTGCAGCAGACGTGAGATACTGATGAGATGATGGGACGGTGAGCAGGGTCATGTATTACTTTTATTGCAGCAGACATAAGATACTGATGAGATGATGGGACGGTGAGCAGGGTCATGTATTACTTTTATTGCAGCAGACATAAGATACTGATGAGATGATGGGACGGTGAGCAGGGTCATGTATTACTTTTATTGCAGCAGACATAAGATACTGATGAGATGATGGGACGGTGAGCAGGGTCATGTATTACTTTTATTGCAGCAGACATAAGATACTGATGAGATGATGGGACGGTGAGCAGGGTCATGTATTACTTTTATTGCAGCAGACATTAGATACTGATGAGATGATGGGACGGTGAGCAGGGTCATGTATTACTTTTATTGCAGCAGACATAGATACTGATGAGATGATGGGACGGTGAGCAGGGTCATGTATTACTTTTATTGCAGCAGACATAAGATACTGATGAGATGATGGGACGGTGAGCAGGGTCATGTATTACTTTTATTGCAGCAGACATAAGATACTGATGAGATGATGGGACAGGTGAGCAGGGTCATGTATTACTTTTATTCAGCAGACATAGATACTGATGAGATGATGGGACGGTGAGCAGGGTCATGTATTACTTTTATTACAGCAGACATAAGATACTGATGAGATGATGGACGGTGAGCAGGGTCATGTATTACTTTTATTGCAGCAGACATAAGATACTGATGAGATATGGGACGGTGAGCAGGGTCATGTATTACTTTTATTGCAGCAGACATAAGATACTGATGAGATGATGGGACGGTGAGCAGGGTCATGTATTACTTTTATTGACAGCAGACATAAGATACTGATGAGATGATGGGACGGTGAGCAGGGTCATGTATTACTTTTATTGCAGCAGACGTAAGATACTGATGAGATGATGGGACAGTGAGCAGGGTCATGTATTACTTTTATTGCAGCAGACATAAGATACTGATGAGATGATGGGACGGTGAGCAGGGTCATGTATTACTTTTATTGCAGCAGACGTGAGATACTGATGAGATGATGGGACAGTGAGCAGGGTCATGTATTACTTTTATTGCAGCAGACATAAGATACTGATGAGATGATGGGACGGTGAGCAGGGTCATGTATTACTTTTATTGCAGCAGACATAAGATACTGATGAGATGATGGGACGGTGAGCAGGGTCATGTATTACTTTTATTGCAGCAGACATAAGATACTGATGAGATGATGGGACGGTGAGCAGGGTCATGTATTACTTTTATTGCAGCAGACATAAGATACTGATGAGATGATGGGACGGTGAGCAGGGTCATGTATTACTTTTATTGCAGCAGACATAAGATACTGATGAGATGATGGGACGGTGAGCAGGGTCATGTATTACTTTTATTGCAGCAGACATAAGATACTGATGAGATGATGGGACGGTGAGCAGGGTCATGTATTACTTTTATTGCAGCAGACATAAGATACTGATGAGATGATGGGACAGTGAGCAGGGTCATGTATTACTTTTATTACAGCAGACATAAGATACTGATGAGATGATGGGACGGTGAGCAGGGTCATGTATTACTTTTATTGCAGCAGACATAAGATACTGATGAGATGATGGGACGGTGAGCAGGGTCATGTATTACTTTTATTGCAGCAGACATAAGATACTGATGAGATGATGGGACGGTGAGCAGGGTCATGTATTACTTTTATTGCAGCAGACGTGAGATACTGATGAGATGATGGGACGGTGAGCAGGGTCATGTATTACTTTTATTGCAGCAGACGTGAGATACTGATGAGATGATGGGACGGTGAGCAGGGTCATGTATTACTTTTATTACAGCAGACATAAGATACTGATGAGATGATGGGACAGTGAGCAGGGTCATGTATTACTTTTATTACAGCAGACATAAGATACTGATGAGACGGTGGGACGGTGAGCAGGGTCATGTATTACTTTTATTACAGCAGACATAAGATACTGATGAGACGGTGGGACGGTGAGCAGGGTCATGTATTACTTTTATTGCAGCAGACGTGAGATACTGATGAGATGATGGGACGGTGAGCAGGGTCATGTATTACTTTTATTGCAGCAGACGTGAGATACTGATGAGATGATGGGACGGTGAGCAGGGTCATGTATTACTTTTATTGCAGCAGACATAAGATACTGATGAGATGATGGGACGGTGAGCAGGGTCATGTATTACTTTTATTGCAGCAGACATAAGATACTGATGAGATGATGGGACGGTGAGCAGGGTCATGTATTACTTTTATTGCAGCAGACATGAGATACTGATGAGATGATGGGACGGTGAGCAGGGTCATGTATTACTTTTATTGCAGCAGACGTCAGATACTGATGAGATGATGGGACGGTGAGCAGGGTCATGTATTACTTTTATTGCAGCAGACATAAGATACCTGATGAGATGATGGGACGGTGAGCAGGGTCATGTATTACTTTTATTACAGCAGACATAAGATACTGATGAGATGATGGGACGGTGAGCAGGGTCATGTATTACTTTTATTGCAGCAGACATAAGATACTGATGAGATGATGGGACGGTGAGCAGGGTCATGTATTACTTTTATTGCAGCAGACATAAGATACTGATGAGATGATGGGACGGTGAGCAGGGTCATGTATTACTTTTATTGCAGCAGACATAAGATACTGATGAGATGATGGGACGGTGAGCAGGGTCATGTATTACTTTTATTGCAGCAGACATAAGATACTGATGAGATGATGGGACGGTGAGCAGGGTCATGTATTACTTTTATTGCAGCAGACGTGAGATACTGATGAGATGATGGGACGGTGAGCAGGGTCATGTATTACTTTTATTGTAGCAGACATAAGATACTGATGAGATGATGGGACGGTGAGCAGGGTCATGTATTACTTTTATTGCAGCAGACATAAGATACTGATGAGATGATGGGACGGTGAGCAGGGTCATGTATTACTTTTATTGCAGCAGACATAAGATACTGATGAGACGGTGGGACGGTGAGCAGGGTCATGTATTACTTTTATTGCAGCAGACGTGAGATACTGATGAGATGATGGGACGGTGAGCAGGGTCATGTATTACTTTTATTGCAGCAGACATAAGATACTGATGAGATGATGGGGCGGTGAGCAGGGTCATGTATTACTTTTATTGCAGCAGACATGAGATACTGATGAGATGATGGGACGGTGAGCAGGGTCATGTATTACTTTTATTGCAGCAGACGTGAGATACTGATGAGATGATGGGACGGTGAGCAGGGTCATGTATTACTTTTATTGCAGCAGACATAAGATACTGATGAGATGATGGGACGGTGAGCAGGGTCATGTATTACTTTTATTACAGCAGACATAAGATACTGATGAGATGATGGGACGGTGAGCAGGGTCATGTATTACTTTTATTACAGCAGACATAAGATACTGATGAGATGATGGGACGGTGAGCAGGGTCATGTATTACTTTTATTGCAGCAGACATAAGATACTGATGAGATGATGGGACGGTGAGCAGGGTCATGTATTACTTATTGCAGCAGACATAAGATACTGATGAGATGATGGGACGGTGAGCAGGGTCATGTATTACTTTTATTGCAGCAGACGTGAGATACTGATGAGATGATGGGACGGTGAGCAGGGTCATGTATTACTTTTATTGCAGCAGACATAAGATACTGATGAGATGATGGGACGGTGAGCAGGGTCATGTATTACTTTTATTGCAGCAGACATAAGATACTGATGAGATGATGGGACGGTGAGCAGGGTCATGTATTACTTTTATTGTAGCAGACATGAGATACTGATGAGATGATGGGACGGTGAGCAGGGTCATGTATTACTTTTATTACAGCAGACATAAGATACTGATGAGATGATGGGACGGTGAGCAGGGTCATGTATTACTTTTATTACAGCAGACATAAGATACTGATGAGATGATGGGACGGTGAGCAGGGTCATGTATTACTTTTATTGCAGCAGACATAAGATACTGATGAGATGATGGACGGTGAGCAGGGTCATGTATTACTTTTATTGCAGCAGACATAAGATACTGATGAGATGATGGGACGGTGAGCAGGGTCATGTATTACTTTTATTGCAGCAGACGTGAGATACTGATGAGATGATGGGACGGTGAGCAGGGTCATGTATTACTTTTATTGCAGCAGACGTGAGATACTGATGAGATGATGGGACGGTGAGCAGGGTCATGTATTACTTTTATTGCAGCAGACGTGAGATACTGATGAGATGATGGGACGGTGAGCAGGGTCATGTATTACTTTTATTGCAGCAGACGTGAGATACTGATGAGATGATGGGACGGTGAGCAGGGTCATGTATTACTTTTATTACAGCAGACATAAGATACTGATGAGATGATGGGACGGTGAGCAGGGTCATGTATTACTTTTATTGCAGCAGACATAAGATACTGATGAGATGATGGGACGGTGAGCAGGGTCATGTATTACTTTTATTACAGCAGACATAAGATACTGATGAGATGATGGGACGGTGAGCAGGGTCATGTATTACTTTTATTGCAGCAGACATAAGATACTGATGAGATGATGGGACAGTGAGCAGGGTCATGTATTACTTTTATTGCAGCAGACATAAGATACTGATGAGATGATGGGACGGTGAGCAGGGTCATGTATTACTTTTATTGCAGCAGACATAAGATACTGATGAGATGATGGGACGGTGAGCAGGGTCATGTATTACTTTTATTGCAGCAGACATAAGATACTGATGAGATGATGGGACAGTGAGCAGGGTCATGTATTACTTTTATTGCAGCAGACATAAGATACTGATGAGATGATGGGCAGGGCCGGATTTCCCATTAGGCACAGTAGGCATGTGCCTACAGGCGCCTTGCAGTGAGGGGCGCCTGCCTGTCAATAATAAAAAAAAAAAAAAAAAAAAAAAATTTTTTTTTTTTTTTTTTTTTTTTTATGAGGGCATTTATTTTAGTAAGAATTGTGCTGCCAGGTGCCTACAAAGTCGAGTGTTTCATTGGGAATATGTTACAGCAGTTGAGGGAGCCATGAAGGAGAGAGGGGCAAAGATTAAAACTAAACCCCTCCCATTGAATTTCTAAATTCTAATTTTAACACATTTGTTGACCCCTGGATTACATATAATCTACAACATTCCATGTTTTCCTTTGAGAGCAACATCATATGATATTTATATTTCAGAACAAAATAAATGTAACATCTGTGTGTGTTTGTACCAAAAATATCAGAGTTTACAAGATTTTTTTCCCTACATTTTATATTTTCTTCCACTGGCTGCACAGGTTGTTGATGGTGATGAGCTTGCATGCTGCTAGTTTTAATATTGCTATTGTTTACACAAAACTGTGTTTGACTCCAACAAAATGTTAAGCACATAGTCAAAGTCATCTCCAGAAAAGCAATACACTAATGGCTTGTCAATAAACATGTCCTATGAGCCCATCTGGGTCTGCACAGATGTGTATTGCTGTCTCAGAACTGACATTGACTATGTGTTTAACTCTTTTGCAAGAGGCTAACACACTTCTCTGCAAGCACTAGTGCAATAATAAAATGCCCAGCAAACTGTCACATTTGATGTCCCTTTAAATAGGGTTTTCTTTAGAATATTTTGCATTAAAAGTTTAACATGATTTGTTTTTGTTATACATAATAGAAATTGTATGGCCATTTGAGTCAAGTGAATATTGATTTTTGGTGTAGCTTCCATTACAACAAATATTGCAATTGGTGTGTGTATTTGTGTATCTCCATAAAAGGGAAAATGTAATTTTACATCTAATATTTATTTTTAGTTGTCCTAAATAATAATAAAAAAAAGTCCTCATTTTTTCCACTTTTTTCTAGGGGGGGTGGGGGGGTGGGGGGGGGCGCTTCAGGTTTTTGTGCCTACAGGCACCTGAGATGTAAATCCGGCCCTGATGATGGGACGGTGAGCAGGGTCATGTATTACTTTTATTGCAGCAGACGTGAGATACTGATGAGATGATGGGACGGTGAGCAGGGTCATGTATTACTTTTATTGCAGCAGACATAAGATACTGATGAGATGATGGGACGGTGAGCAGGGTCATGTATTACTTTTATTGCAGCAGACATAAGATACTGATGAGATGATGGGACGGTGAGCAGGGTCATGTATTACTTTTATTGCAGCAGACATAAGATACTGATGAGATGATGGGACGGTGAGCAGGGTCATGTATTACTTTTATTGCAGCAGACGTGAGATACTGATGAGATGATGGGACGGTGAGCAGGGTCATGTATTACTTTTATTGCAGCAGACATAAGATACTGATGAGATGATGGGACGGTGAGCAGGGTCATGTATTACTTTTATTGCAGCAGACGTGAGATACTGATGAGATGATGGGACGGTGAGCAGGGTCATGTATTACTTTTATTGCAGCAGACGTGAGATACTGATGAGATGATGGGACGTTGAGCAGGGTCATGTATTACTTTTATTGCAGCAGACGTGAGATACTGATGAGATGATGGGACAGTGAGCAGGGTCATGTATTACTTTTATTGCAGCAGACATAAGATACTGATGAGATGATGGGACGGTGAGCAGGGTCATGTATTACTTTTATTGCAGCAGACGTGAGATACTGATGAGATGATGGGACGGTGAGCAGGGTCATGTATTACTTTTATTGCAGCAGACGTGAGATACTGATGAGATGATGGGACGGTGAGCAGGGTCATGTATTACTTTTATTGCAGCAGACGTGAGATACTGATGAGATGATGGGACGGTGAGCAGGGTCATGTATTACTTTTATTACAGCAGACATAAGATACTGATGAGATGATGGGACGGTGAGCAGGGTCATGTATTACTTTTATTACAGCAGACATAAGATACTGATGAGATGATGGGACGGTGAGCAGGGTCATGTATTACTTTTATTGCAGCAGACATAAGATACTGATGAGATGATGGGACGGTGAGCAGGGTCATGTATTACTTTTATTGCAGCAGACATCAGATACTGATGAGATGATGGGACGGTGAGCAGGGTCATGTATTACTTTTATTGCAGCAGACATAAGATACTGATGAGATGATGGGACGGTGAGCAGGGTCATGTATTACTTTTATTGCAGCAGACATGAGATACTGATGAGATGATGGGACGGTGAGCAGGGTCATGTATTACTTTTATTGCAGCAGACGTGAGATACTGATGAGATGATGGGACGGTGAGCAGGGTCATGTATTACTTTTTATTGTAGCAGACATCAGATACTGATGAGATGATGGGACGGTGAGCAGGGTCATTTATTACTTTTATTGCAGCAGACATAAGATACTGATGAGATGATTGGACGGTGAGCAGGGTCATGTATTACTTTTATTGCAGCAGACATAAGATACTGATGAGATGATGGGACGGTGAGCAGGGTCATGTATTACTTTTATTGCAGCAGACATAAGATACTGATGAGACGGTGGGACGGTGAGCAGGGTCATGTATTACTTTTATTGCAGCAGACATAAGATACTGATGAGACGGTGGGACGGTGAGCAGGGTCACGTATTACTTTTATTGCAGCAGACGTGAGATACTGATGAGATGATGGGACGGTGAGCAGGGTCATGTATTACTTTTATTGCAGCAGACATAAGATACTGATGAGATGATGGGATGGTGAGCAGGGTCATGTATTACTTTTATTACAGCAGACGTGAGATACTGATGAGATGATGGGACGGTGAGCAGGGTCATGTATTACTTTTATTGCAGCAGACATAAGATACTGATGAGATGATGGGACGGTGAGCAGGGTCATGTATTACTTTTATTGCAGCACACGTGAGATACTGATGAGATGATGGGACGGTGAGCAGGGTCATGTATTACTTTTATTGTAGCAGACATCAGATACTGATGAGATGATGGGACGGTGAGCAGGGTCATTTATTACTTTTATTGCAGCAGACATAAGATACTGATGAGATGATTGGACGGTGAGCAGGGTCATGTATTACTTTTATTGCAGCAGACATAAGATACTGATGAGATGATGGGACGGTGAGCAGGGTCATGTATTACTTTTATTGCAGCAGACGTGAGATACTGATGAGATGATGGGACGGTGAGCAGGGTCATGTATTACTTTTATTGCAGCAGACATAAGATACTGATGAGATGATGGGACGGTGAGCAGGGTCATGTATTACTTTTATTGCAGCAGACGTGAGATACTGATGAGATGATGGGACGGTGAGCAGGGTCATGTATTACTTTTATTACAGCAGACATAAGATACTGATGAGATGATGGGACGGTGAGCAGGGTCATGTATTACTTTTATTGTAGCAGACATAAGATACTGATGAGATGATGGGACGGTGAGCAGGGTCATGTATTACTTTTATTGCAGCAGACATCAGATACTGATGAGATGATGGGACGGTGAGCAGGGTCATGTATTACTTTTATTGCAGCAGACATAAGATACTGATGAGATGATGGGACGGTGAGCAGGGTCATGTATTACTTTTATTGCAGCAGACATGAGATACTGATGAGATGATGGGACGGTGAGCAGGGTCATGTATTACTTTTATTGCAGCAGACGTGAGATACTGATGAGATGATGGGACGGTGAGCAGGGTCATGTATTACTTTTATTGTAGCAGACATCAGATACTGATGAGATGATGGGACGGTGAGCAGGGTCATTTATTACTTTTATTGCAGCAGACATAAGATACTGATGAGATGATTGGACGGTGAGCAGGGTCATGTATTACTTTTATTGCAGCAGACATAAGATACTGATGAGATGATGGGACGGTGAGCAGGGTCATGTATTACTTTTATTGCAGCAGACATAAGATACTGATGAGACGGTGGGACGGTGAGCAGGGTCATGTATTACTTTTATTGCAGCAGACATAAGATACTGATGAGACGGTGGGACGGTGAGCAGGGTCACGTATTACTTTTATTGCAGCAGACGTGAGATACTGATGAGATGATGGGACGGTGAGCAGGGTCATGTATTACTTTTATTGCAGCAGACATAAGATACTGATGAGATGATGGGATGGTGAGCAGGGTCATGTATTACTTTTATTACAGCAGACGTGAGATACTGATGAGATGATGGGACGGTGAGCAGGGTCATGTATTACTTTTATTGCAGCAGACATAAGATACTGATGAGATGATGGGACGGTGAGCAGGGTCATGTATTACTTTTATTGCAGCACACGTGAGATACTGATGAGATGATGGGACGGTGAGCAGGGTCATGTATTACTTTTATTGTAGCAGACATCAGATACTGATGAGATGATGGGACGGTGAGCAGGGTCATTTATTACTTTTATTGCAGCAGACATAAGATACTGATGAGATGATTGGACGGTGAGCAGGGTCATGTATTACTTTTATTGCAGCAGACATAAGATACTGATGAGATGATGGGACGGTGAGCAGGGTCATGTATTACTTTTATTGCAGCAGACGTGAGATACTGATGAGATGATGGGACGGTGAGCAGGGTCATGTATTACTTTTATTGCAGCAGACATAAGATACTGATGAGACGGTGGGACGGTGAGCAGGGTCATGTATTACTTTTATTGCAGCAGACATAAGATACTGATGAGACGGTGGGACGGTGAGCAGGGTCATGTATTACTTTTATTACAGCAGACGTGAGATACTGATGAGATGATGGGACGGTGAGCAGGGTCATGTATTACTTTTATTGCAGCAGACATAAGATACTGATGAGATGATGGGACAGTGAGCAGGGTCATGTATTACTTTTATTGCAGCAGACATAAGATACTGATGAGATGATGGGACGGTGAGCAGGGTCATGTATTACTTTTATTGCAGCAGACATAAGATACTGATGAGATGATGGGACGGTGAGCAGGGTCATGTATTACTTTTATTGCAGCAGACATAAGATACTGATGAGATGATGGGACGGTGAGCAGGGTCATGTATTACTTTTATTGCAGCAGACATAAGATACTGATGAGATGATGGGACGGTGAGCAGGGTCATGTATTACTTTTATTGCAGCAGACGTGAGATACTGATGAGATGATGGGACGGTGAGCAAGGTCATGTATTACTTATTGCAGCAGACATAAGATACTGATGAGATGATGGGACGGTGAGCAGGGTCATGTATTACTTTTATTGCAGCAGACATAAGATACTGATGAGATGATGGGACGGTGAGCAGGGTCATGTATTACTTTTATTGCAGCAGACATAAGATACTGATGAGATGATGGGACGGTGAGCAGGGTCATGTATTACTTTTATTGCAGCAGACATAAGATACTGATGAGATGATGGGACGGTGAGCAGGGTCATGTATTACTTTTATTGTAGCAGACATAAGATACTGATGAGATGATGGGACGGTGAGCAGGGTCATGTATTACTTTTATTGCAGCAGACGTGAGATACTGATGAGATGATGGGACGGTGAGCAGGGTCATGTATTACTTTTATTGCAGCAGACGTGAGATACTGATGAGATGATGGGACGGTGAGCAGGGTCATGTATTACTTTTATTGCAGCAGACATAAGATACTGATGAGATGATGGGACGGTGAGCAGGGTCATGTATTACTTTTATTACAGCAGACATAAGATACTGATGAGATGATGGGACGGTGAGCAGGGTCATGTATTACTTTTATTGCAGCAGACATAAGATACTGATGAGACGGTGGGACGGTGAGCAGGGTCATGTATTACTTTTATTGCAGCAGACATAAGATACTGATGAGATGATGGGACGGTGAGCAGGGTCATGTATTACTTTTATTGCAGCAGACATAAGATACTGATGAGATGATGGGACGGTGAGCAGGGTCATGTATTACTTTTATTACAGCAGACATAAGATACTGATGAGATGATGGGACGGTGAGCAGGGTCATGTATTACTTTTATTGCAGCAGACATAAGATACTGATGAGATGATGGGACGGTGAGCAGGGTCATGTATTACTTTTATTGCAGCAGACATAAGATACTGATGAGATGATGGGACGGTGAGCAGGGTCATGTATTACTTTTATTGCAGCAGACATAAGATACTGATGAGATGATGGGACGGTGAGCAGGGTCATGTATTACTTTTATTGCAGCAGACATAAGATACTGATGAGATGATGGGACGGTGAGCAGGGTCATGTATTACTTTTATTGCAGCAGACATAAGATACTGATGAGATGATGGGACGGTGAGCAGGGTCATGTATTACTTTTATTGCAGCAGACGTGAGATACTGATGAGATGATGGGACGGTGAGCAGGGTCATGTATTACTTTTATTGTAGCAGACGTGAGATACTGATGAGATGATGGGACGGTGAGCAGGGTCATGTATTACTTTTATTGCAGCAGACATAAGATACTGATGAGATGATGGGACGGTGAGCAGGGTCATGTATTACTTTTATTACAGCAGACATAAGATACTGATGAGATGATGGGACGGTGAGCAGGGTCATGTATTACTTTTATTACAGCAGACATAAGATACTGATGAGATGATTGGACGGTGAGCAGGGTCATGTATTACTTTTATTACAGCAGACATAAGATACTGATGAGATGATGGGACAGTGAGCAGGGTCATGTATTACTTTTATTGCAGCAGACATAAGATACTGATGAGATGATGGGACGGTGAGCAGGGTCATGTATTACTTTTATTGCAGCAGACGTGAGATACTGATGAGATGATGGGACGGTGAGCAGGGTCATGTATTACTTTTATTGCAGCAGACGTGAGATACTGATGAGATGATGGGACGGTGAGCAGGGTCATGTATTACTTTTATTGCAGCACACGTGAGATACTGATGAGATGATGGGACGGTGAGCAGGGTCATGTATTACTTTTATTGCAGCAGACATAAGATACTGATGAGATGATGGGACGGTGAGCAGGGTCATGTATTACTTTTATTACAGCAGACGTGAGATACTGATGAGATGATGGGACGGTGAGCAGGGTCATGTATTACTTTTATTGTAGCAGACGTGAGATACTGATGAGATGATGGGACGGTGAGCAGGGTCATGTATTACTTTTATTGCAGCAGACATAAGATACTGATGAGATGATGGGACGGTGAGCAGGGTCATGTATTACTTTTATTGCAGCAGACATAAGATACTGATGAGATGATGGGACGGTGAGCAGGGTCATGTATTACTTTATTGCAGCAGACATAAGATACTGATGAGATGATGGGACGGTGAGCAGGGTCATGTATTACTTTTATTGCAGCAGACATAAGATACTGATGAGATGATGGGACGGTGAGCAGGGTCATGTATTACTTTTATTGCAGCAGACATAAGATACTGATGAGATGATGGGACAGGTGAGCAGGGTCATGTATTACTTTTATTGCAGCAGACATGAGATACTGATGAGATGATGGGACGGTGAGCAGGGTCATGTATTACTTTTATTGCAGCAGACGTGAGATACTGATGAGATGATGGGACGGTGAGCAGGGTCATGTATTACTTTTATTGCAGCAGACATAAGATACTGATGAGATGATGGGACGGTGAGCAGGGTCATGTATTACTTTTATTGCAGCAGACGTGAGATACTGATGAGATGATGGGACGGTGAGCAGGGTCATGTATTACTTTTATTGCAGCAGACGTGAGATACTGATGAGATGATGGGACGGTGAGCAGGGTCATGTATTACTTTTATTGCAGCAGACGTGAGATACTGATGAGATGATGGGACGGTGAGCAGGGTCATGTATTACTTTTATTGCAGCAGACATGAGATACTGATGAGATGATGGGACGGTGAGCAGGGTCATGTATTACTTTTATTGCAGCAGACGTGAGATACTGATGAGATGATGGGACGGTGAGCAGGGTCATGTATTACTTTTATTGCAGCAGACATAAGATACTGATGAGATGATGGGACGGTGAGCAGGGTCATGTATTACTTTTATTGCATCAGACATGAGATACTGATGAGATGATGGGACAGTGAGCAGGGTCATGTATTACTTTTATTGTAGCAGACATGAGATACTGATGAGATGATGGGACGGTGAGCAGGGTCATGTATTACTTTTATTGCAGCAGACATAAGATACTGATGAGATGATGGGACGGTGAGCAGGGTCATGTATTACTTTTATTGCAGCAGACATAAGATACTGATGAGATGATGGGACGGTGAGCAGGGTCATGTATTACTTTTATTGCAGCAGACATAAGATACTGATGAGATGATGGGACGGTGAGCAGGGTCATGTATTACTTTTATTGCAGCAGACATAAGATACTGATGAGATGATGGGACGGTGAGCAGGGTCATGTATTACTTTTATTGCAGCAGACATAAGATACTGATGAGATGATGGGACGGTGAGCAGGGTCATGTATTACTTTTATTGCAGCAGACATAAGATACTGATGAGATGATGGGACGGTGAGCAGGGTCATGTATTACTTTTATTGCAGCAGACATAAGATACTGATGAGATGATGGGACGGTGAGCAGGGTCATGTATTACTTTTATTGCAGCAGACATAAGATACTGATGAGATGATGGGACGGTGAGCAGGGTCATGTATTACTTTTATTGCAGCAGACATAAGATACTGATGAGATGATGGGACGGTGAGCAGGGTCATGTATTACTTTTATTGCAGCAGACATAAGATACTGATGAGATGATGGGACGGTGAGCAGGGTCATGTATTACTTTTATTGCAGCAGACATAAGATACTGATGAGATGATGGGACGGTGAGCAGGGGTCATGTATTACTTTTATTGCAGCAGACTTAGATACTGATGAGATGATGGGACGGTGAGCAGGGTCATGTATTACTTTTATTGCAGCAGACATAAGATACTGATGAGATGATTGGACGGTGAGCAGGGTCATGTATTACTTTTATTGCAGCAGACATAAGATACTGATGAGATGATGGGACGGTGAGCAGGGTCATGTATTACTTTTATTGCAGCAGACATAAGATACTGATGAGATGATGGGACGGTGAGCAGGGTCATGTATTACTTTTATTGCAGCAGACATAAGATACTGATGAGATGATGGGACGGTGAGCAGGGTCATGTATTACTTTTATTGCAGCAGACATAAGATACTGATGAGATGATGGGACGGTGAGCAGGGGTCATGTATTACTTTTATTGCAGCAGACATAAGATACTGATGAGATGATGGGACGGTGAGCAGGGTCATGTATTACTTTTATTGCAGCAGACATAAGATACTGATGAGATGATGGGACGGTGAGCAGGGTCATGTATTACTTTTATTGCAGCAGACATAAGATACTGATGAGATGATGGGACGGTGAGCAGGGTCATGTATTACTTTTATTGCAGCAGACATAAGATACTGATGAGATGATGGGACGGTGAGCAGGGTCATGTATTACTTTTATTGCAGCAGACATAAGATACTGATGAGATGATGGGACGGTGAGCAGGGTCATGTATTACTTTTATTGCAGCAGACATAAGATACTGATGAGATGATGGGACGGTGAGCAGGGTCATGTATTACTTTTATTGCAGCAGACATAGATACTGATGAGATGATGGGACGGTGAGCAGGGTCATGTATTACTTTTATTGCAGCAGACATAAGATACTGATGAGATGATGGGACGGTGAGCAGGGTCATGTATTACTTTTATTGCAGCAGACATAAGATACTGATGAGATGATGGGACGGTGAGCAGGGTCATGTATTACTTTTATTGCAGCAGACATAAGATACTGATGAGATGATGGGACGGTGAGCAGGGTCATGTATTACTTTTATTGCAGCAGACATAAGATACTGATGAGATGATGGGACGGTGAGCAGGGTCATGTATTACTTTTATTGCAGCAGACATAAGATACTGATGAGATGATGGGACGGTGAGCAGGGTCATGTATTACTTTTATTGCAGCAGACATAAGATACTGATGAGATGATGGGACGGTGAGCAGGGTCATGTATTACTTTTATTGCAGCAGACATAAGATACTGATGAGATGATGGGACGGTGAGCAGGGTCATGTATTACTTTTATTGCAGCAGACATAAGATACTGATGAGATGATGGGACGGTGAGCAGGGTCATGTATTACTTTTATTGCAGCAGACATAAGATACTGATGAGATGATGGGACGGTGAGCAGGGTCATGTATTACTTTTATTGCAGCAGACATAGATACTGATGAGATGATGGGACGGTGAGCAGGGTCATGTATTACTTTTATTGCAGCAGACATAAGATACTGATGAGATGATGGGACGGTGAGCAGGGTCATGTATTACTTTTATTGCAGCAGACATAAGATACTGATGAGATGATGGGACGGTGAGCAGGGTCATGTATTACTTTTATTGCAGCAGACATAAGATACTGATGAGATGATGGGACGGTGAGCAGGGTCATGTATTACTTTTATTGCAGCAGACATAAGATACTGATGAGATGATGGGACGGTGAGCAGGGTCATGTATTACTTTTATTGCAGCAGACATAAGATACTGATGAGATGATGGGACGGTGAGCAGGGTCATGTATTACTTTTATTGCAGCAGACATAAGATACTGATGAGATGATGGGACGGTGAGCAGGGTCATGTATTACTTTTATTGCAGCAGACATAGATACTGATGAGATGATGGGACGGTGAGCAGGGTCATGTATTACTTTTATTGCAGCAGACATAAGATACTGATGAGATGATGGGACGGTGAGCAGGGTCATGTATTACTTTTATTGCAGCAGACGTGAAATACTGATGAGATGATGGGACGGTGAGCAGGGTCATGTATTACTTTTATTGCAGCAGACATGAGATACTGATGAGATGATGGGACGGTGAGCAGGGTCATGTATTACTTTTATTGCAGCAGACATAAGATACTGATGAGATGATGGGACGGTGAGCAGGGTCATGTATTACTTTTATTGCAGCAGACATAAGATACTGATGAGATGATGGGACGGTGAGCAGGGTCATGTATTACTTTTATTGCAGCAGACATAAGATACTGATGAGATGATGGGACGGTGAGCAGGGTCATGTATTACTTTTATTGCAGCAGACATAAGATACTGATGAGATGATGGGACGGTGAGCAGGGTCATGTATTACTTTTATTGCAGCAGACATAAGATACTGATGAGATGATGGGACGGTGAGCAGGGTCATGTATTACTTTTATTGCAGCAGACGTGAAGATACTGATGAGATGATGGGACGGTGAGCAGGGTCATGTATTACTTTTATTGCAGCAGACATAAGATACTGATGAGATGATGGGACGGTGAGCAGGGTCATGTATTACTTTTATTGCAGCAGACATAAGATACTGATGAGATGATGGGACGGTGAGCAGGGTCATGTATTACTTTTATTGCAGCAGACATAAGATACTGATGAGATGATGGGACGGTGAGCAGGGTCATGTATTACTTTTATTGCAGCAGACATAAGATACTGATGAGATGATGGGACGGTGAGCAGGGTCATGTATTACTTTTATTGCAGCAGACATAAGATACTGATGAGATGATGGGACGGTGAGCAGGGTCATGTATTACTTTTATTGCAGCAGACATAAGATACTGATGAGATGATGGGACGGTGAGCAGGGTCATGTATTACTTTTATTGCAGCAGACATAAGATACTGATGAGATGATGGGACGGTGAGCAGGGTCATGTATTACTTTTATTGCAGCAGACATGAAGATACTGATGAGATGATGGGACGGTGAGCAGGGTCATGTATTACTTTTATTGCAGCAGACATAAGATACTGATGAGATGATGGGACGGTGAGCAGGGTCATGTATTACTTTTATTGCAGCAGACATAAGATACTGATGAGATGATGGGACGGTGAGCAGGGTCATGTATTACTTTTATTGCAGCAGACATAAGATACTGATGAGATGATGGGACGGTGAGCAGGGTCATGTATTACTTTTATTGCAGCAGACATAAGATACTGATGAGATGATGGGACAGGTGAGCAGGGTCATGTATTACTTTTATTGCAGCAGACATAAGATACTGATGAGATGATGGGACGGTGAGCAGGGTCATGTATTACTTTTATTGCAGCAGACATAAGATACTGATGAGATGATGGGACGGTGAGCAGGGTCATGTATTACTTTTATTGCAGCAGACGTGAGATACTGATGAGATGATGGGACGGTGAGCAGGGTCATGTATTACTTTTATTGCAGCAGACATAAGATACTGATGAGATGATGGGACGGTGAGCAGGGTCATGTATTACTTTTATTGCAGCAGACATAAGATACTGATGAGATGATGGGACGGTGAGCAGGGTCATGTATTACTTTTATTGCAGCAGACATAAGATACTGATGAGATGATGGGACGGTGAGCAGGGTCATGTATTACTTTTATTGCAGCAGACATAAGATACTGATGAGATGATGGGACGGTGAGCAGGGTCATGTATTACTTTTATTGCAGCAGACATAAGATACTGATGAGATGATGGGACGGTGAGCAGGGTCATGTATTACTTTTATTGCAGCAGACATAAGATACTGATGAGATGATGGGACGGTGAGCAGGGTCATGTATTACTTTTATTGCAGCAGACATAAGATACTGATGAGATGATGGGACGGTGAGCAGGGTCATGTATTACTTTTATTGCAGCAGACATAAGATACTGATGAGATGATGGGACGGTGAGCAGGGTCATGTATTACTTTTATTGCAGCAGACATAAGATACTGATGAGATGATGGGACGGTGAGCAGGGTCATGTATTACTTTTATTGCAGCAGACATAAGATACTGATGAGATGATGGGACGGTGAGCAGGGTCATGTATTACTTTTATTGCAGCAGACGTGAGATACTGATGAGATGTTGGGACGGTGAGCAGGGTCATGTATTACTTTTATTGCAGCAGACGTGAGATACTGATGAGATGATGGGACGGTGAGCAGGGTCATGTATTACTTTTATTGCAGCAGACATAAGATACTGATGAGATGATGGGACGGTGAGCAGGGTCATGTATTACTTTTATTGCAGCAGACATAAGATACTGATGAGATGATGGGACGGTGAGCAGGGTCATGTATTACTTTTATTGCAGCAGACATAAGATACTGATGAGATGATGGGACGGTGAGCAGGGTCATGTATTACTTTTATTGCAGCAGACATAAGATACTGATGAGATGATGGGACGGTGAGCAGGGTCATGTATTACTTTTATTGCAGCAGACATGAGATACTGATGAGATGATGGGACGGTGAGCAGGGTCATGTATTACTTTTATTGCAGCAGACATAAGATACTGATGAGATGATGGGACGGTGAGCAGGGTCATGTATTACTTTTATTGCAGCAGACATAAGATACTGATGAGATGATGGGACGGTGAGCAGGGTCATGTATTACTTTTATTGCAGCAGACATAAGATACTGATGAGATGATGGGACGGTGAGCAGGGTCATGTATTACTTTTATTGCAGCAGACATAAGATACTGATGAGATGATGGGACGGTGAGCAGGGTCATGTATTACTTTTATTGCAGCAGACATAAGATACTGATGAGATGATGGGACGGTGAGCAGGGTCATGTATTACTTTTATTGCAGCAGACATAAGATACTGATGAGATGATGGGACGGTGAGCAGGGTCATGTATTACTTTTATTGCAGCAGACATAAGATACTGATGAGATGATGGGACGGTGAGCAGGGTCATGTATTACTTTTATTGCAGCAGACATAAGATACTGATGAGATGATGGGACTGTGAGCAGGGTCATGTATTACTTTTATTGCAGCAGACGTGAGATACTGATGAGATGATGGGACGGTGAGCAGGGTCATGTATTACTTTTATTGCAGCAGACGTGAGATACTGATGAGATGATGGGACGGTGAGCAGGGTCATGTATTACTTTTATTGCAGCAGACGTGAGATACTGATGAGATGATGGGACGGTGAGCAGGGTCATGTATTACTTTTATTGCAGCAGACATAAGATACTGATGAGATGATGGGACGGTGAGCAGGGTCATGTATTACTTTTATTGCAGCAGACGTGAGATACTGATGAGATGATGGGACGGTGAGCAGGGTCATGTATTACTTTTATTGCAGCAGACATAAGATACTGATGAGATGATGGGACGGTGAGCAGGGTCATGTATTACTTTTATTGCAGCAGACATAAGATACTGATGAGATGATGGGACGGTGAGCAGGGTCATGTATTACTTTTATTGCAGCAGACATAAGATACTGATGAGATGATGGGACGGTGAGCAGGGTCATGTATTACTTTTATTGCAGCAGACATAAGATACTGATGAGATGATGGGACGGTGAGCAGGGTCATGTATTACTTTTATTGCAGCAGACATAAGATACTGATGAGATGATGGGACGGTGAGCAGGGTCATGTATTACTTTTATTGCAGCAGACATAAGATACTGATGAGATGATGGGACGGTGAGCAGGGTCATGTATTACTTTTATTGCAGCAGACATAAGATACTGATGAGATGATGGGACGGTGAGCAGGGTCATGTATTACTTTTATTGCAGCAGACATAAGATACTGATGAGATGATGGGACGGTGAGCAGGGTCATGTATTACTTTTATTGCAGCAGACATAAGATACTGATGAGATGATGGGACGGTGAGCAGGGTCATGTATTACTTTTATTGCAGCAGACTTAAGATACTGATGAGATGATGGGACAGTGAGCAGGGTCATGTATTACTTTTATTGCAGCAGACATAAGATACTGATGAGATGATGGGACGGTGAGCAGGGTCATGTATTACTTTTATTGCAGCAGACATAAGATACTGATGAGATGATGGGACGGTGAGCAGGGTCATGTATTACTTTTATTGCAGCAGACATAAGATACTGATGAGATGATGGGACGGTGAGCAGGGTCATGTATTACTTTTATTGCAGCAGACATAAGATACTGATGAGATGATGGGACGGTGAGCAGGGTCATGTATTACTTTTATTGCAGCAGACATAAGATACTGATGAGATGATGGGACGGTGAGCAGGGTCATGTATTACTTTTATTGCAGCAGACATAAGATACTGATGAGATGATGGGACGGTGAGCAGGGTCATGTATTACTTTTATTGCAGCAGACATAAGATACTGATGAGATGATGGGACGGTGAGCAGGGTCATGTATTACTTTTATTGCAGCAGACATAAGATACTGATGAGATGATGGGACGGTGAGCAGGGTCATGTATTACTTTTATTGCAGCAGACATAAGATACTGATGAGATGATGGGACGGTGAGCAGGGTCATGTATTACTTTTATTGCAGCAGACATAAGATACTGATGAGATGATGGGACGGTGAGCAGGGTCATGTATTACTTTTATTGCAGCAGACATAAGATACTGATGAGATGATGGGACGGTGAGCAGGGTCATGTATTACTTTTATTGCAGCAGACATAAGATACTGATGAGATGATGGGACGGTGAGCAGGGTCATGTATTACTTTTATTGCAGCAGACATAAGATACTGATGAGATGATGGGACGGTGAGCAGGGTCATGTATTACTTTTATTGCAGCAGACATAAGATACTGATGAGATGATGGGACGGTGAGCAGGGTCATGTATTACTTTTATTGCAGCAGACATAAGATACTGATGAGATGATGGGACAGGTGAGCAGGGTCATGTATTACTTTTATTGCAGCAGACATAAGATACTGATGAGATGATGGGACGGTGAGCAGGGTCATGTATTACTTTTATTGCAGCAGACGTGAGATACTGATGAGATGATGGGACGGTGAGCAGGGTCATGTATTACTTTTATTACAGCAGACATAAGATAACTGATGAGATGATGGGACGGTGAGCAGGGTCATGTATTACTTTTATTGCAGCAGACATAAGATACTGATGAGATGATGGGACGGTGAGCAGGGGTCATGTATTACTTTTATTGCAGCAGACATAAGATACTGATGAGATGATGGGACGGTGAGCAGGGTCATGTATTACTTTTATTGCAGCAGACATGAGATACTGATGAGATGATGGGACGGTGAGCAGGGTCATGTATTACTTTTATTGCAGCAGACATAAGATACTGATGAGATGATGGGACGGTGAGCAGGGTCATGTATTACTTTTATTGCAGCAGACATAAGATACTGATGAGATGATGGGACGGTGAGCAGGGTCATGTATTACTTTTATTGCAGCAGACATAAGATACTGATGAGATGATGGGACGGTGAGCAGGGTCATGTATTACTTTTATTACAGCAGACTTAAGATACTGATGAGATGATGGGACGGTGAGCAGGGTCATGTATTACTTTTATTGCAGCAGACATCAGATACTGATGAGATGATGGGACGGTGAGCAGGGTCATGTATTACTTTTATTGCAGCAGACATAAGATACTGATGAGATGATGGGACGGTGAGCAGGGTCATGTATTACTTTTATTGCAGCAGACATAAGATACTGATGAGATGATGGGACGGTGAGCAGGGTCATGTATTACTTTTATTGCAGCAGACATCAGATACTGATGAGATGATGGGACGGTGAGCAGGGTCATGTATTACTTTTATTGCAGCAGACGTGAGATACTGATGAGATGATGGGACGGTGAGCAGGGTCATGTATTACTTTTATTGCAGCAGACATCAGATACTGATGAGATGATGGGACGGTGAGCAGGGTCATGTATTACTTTTATTGCAGCAGACGTGAGATACTGATGAGATTATGGGACGGTGAGCAGGGTCATGTATTACTTTTATTGCAGCAGACGTGAGATACTGATGAGATGATGGGACGGTGAGCAGGGTCATGTATTACTTTTATTGTAGCAGACGTGAGATACTGATGAGATGATGGGACGGTGAGCAGGGTCATGTATTACTTTTATTGCAGCAGACATAAGATACTGATGAGATGATGGGACGGTGAGCAGGGTCATGTATTACTTTTATTGCAGCAGACATAAGATACTGATGAGATGATGGGACGGTGAGCAGGGTCATGTATTACTTTTATTGCAGCAGACGTGAGATACTGATGAGATGATGGGACTGTGAGCAGGGTCATGTATTACTTTATTGCAGCAGACATAAGATACTGATGAGATGATGGGACGGTGAGCAGGGTCATGTATTACTTTTATTGCAGCAGACATAAGATACTGATGAGATGATGGGACGGTGAGCAGGGTCATGTATTACTTTTATTGCAGCAGACATAAGATACTGATGAGATGATGGGACGGTGAGCAGGGTCATGTATTACTTTTATTGCAGCAGACATGAGATACTGATGAGATGATGGGACGGTGAGCAGGGTCATGTATTACTTTTATTGCAGCAGACATAAGATACTGATGAGATGATGGGACGGTGAGCAGGGTCATGTATTACTTTTATTGCAGCAGACGTGAGATACTGATGAGATGATGGGACGGTGAGCAGGGTCATGTATTACTTTTATTGCAGCAGACGTGAGATACTGATGAGATGATGGGACGGTGAGCAGGGTCCATGTATTACTTTTATTGCAGCAGACATAAGATACTGATGAGATGATGGGACGGTGAGCAGGGTCATGTATTACTTTTATTGCAGCAGACATAAGATACTGATGAGATGATGGGACGGTGAGCAGGGTCATGTATTACTTTTATTGCAGCAGACGTGAGATACTGATGAGATGATGGGACAGTGAGCAGGGTCATGTATTACTTTTATTGCAGCAGACGTGAGATACTGATGAGATGATGGGACGGTGAGCAGGGTCATGTATTACTTTTATTGCAGCAGACGTCAGATACTGATGAGATGATGGGACGGTGAGCAGGGTCATGTATTACTTTTATTACAGCAGACGTGAGATACTGATGAGATGATGGGACGGTGAGCAGGGTCATGTATTACTTTTATTGCAGCAGACATAAGATACTGATGAGATGATGGGACGGTGAGCAGGGTCATGTATTACTTTTATTGCAGCAGACGTGAGATACTGATGAGATGATGGGACGGTGAGCAGGGTCATGTATTGGCCTAATAAAGGGTTAAACGGTGGCTATTCTATTATTATGGGCTTGACGTTGGGGTTTGTGGGATGCGCGGCAAAAGTGTTCTATATTATGGCAAATATGTGTGGTTATTGTGAGTGGACTCATTGGTGGTTAGCGGTACTTGTTTAAAATACACAGACATGTTTATTTCCCATGTGGTTCTTCTTTAGCCAGGGACTTTTGGTTGCGCCCACGATGGGCTTGGCTTAGAGCTTTGCGCGCTCAGACGTGCATTTACTATTCGGAGCCTGTCTATGAGCAGCATGTGTCTACGCTCCGGTGTGGCCTAAGTCGTTTGGGTTCAGTCATCACAAGCGGCTTTAGGAGCACCGTTTCCACGTCTAGTCAGTGTTCGATTGGGGCAGGTAGGCTTCCAAAATACTGCAGTTTTATTGCGATGCGGCAAACACATATATGATTTTACTTTATAAAGAGACAGTACACCTGTTTTTCAGCAACTTTTCTAACAGTGTTTGCTTATTAAATTTAGTTTAATTTTTAGTATAAAACGACCAATATTGCTAATGCTAATTTGTTTGTCATGGCTGAACTTCAGGAAAGTACATGCTCTATGTGTCTAGATGCCAATGTGGAGCCCCCTATTACCTTTTGTCCCTCGTACTGAGAGGGCTTTACAATGTAAAGAACAAATTTTCTTTAATGCAAGTATGTCTAAGGATGCTTCTCAGACTGATGAGAATCAGGGTATGCCGCAGCTTTCTCCCCAAGCGTCACAACCTTTGCGCCCACCCAAGCGACGCCGTGTTCCTCAACCGCGTCCACTTCATTCACTCTGCAGGATATGGCTGCAGTTATGTCATCCACTCTTACAGAAGTTTTATCTAAGTTGCCAGTGTTACAAGGCAAACGCAGCAGGTCAGAGGCCAATGTGGTCCCTGCAACTTCTGATGTTTTGATAGCTATCTCCGATGTACCCTCCCAGGGCTCTGAATTGGGGGGTAGGGAGACCCTGTCTGAGGGGGAACTGTCTGACTCAGGAAGTGCGTTTCCCCAGACAGATTTGGACGTCATGTCTTTCAGATTTAAGCTTGAACACCTCTGTCTGTTACTGCGAGAGGTTTTGATGACTCTGGACGACTGTGACTCTATTGTGGTCCCACCAGAGAAATTGTGTAAGATGGACAAATACTTAGAGGTCCATTCTTATTCCAATGTTTTTCAAGTTCCTAAGAAAATTTCGGAAATTGTTACAAGGGAATGGGGAAGACCGGGTATCCCGTTCTTTTCCTCCCCTATTTTTAAGAAAATGTACTCTATAGCTGACACCGTCCGGGACTCATGGCAGACGGTCCCTAAGGTGGAGGGAGCTATCTCTACTCTGGTGAAGCGTACGACTATTCCTATCGAGGACAGTTGTGCTTTCAAAGACCCCATGTATAAGAAGTTGGAGGGTCTTTTCAAAAAACTCTATGTTCATCAAGGGTTTTTATTGCAACCAGCGGCCTGCATTGTAACAGTCACGACTGCGGCTGCTTTTTGGTTTGAAGCTCTAGAAGAGTCTCTTAGGACTGAGACTTCGTTGGAGGAAATTTTAAGATTGGATATCAGAGCACCAAACAACGTAGGCAGGGTCTATGGGCAGATAGTCAAATACCAAAGGTAACAATAGGTTGAAATAATATGATTTAATACATAAGATAAAAAAGTTGGTACATTTAAAATTATACAACAATTAGTCATGGATCCATGTTACACTTTAAAATATATATTGAAACAATAGGAACAATTTAAAAATGCTTGTAGAACAATAAACAACAACAAAAATCTAACAAATAATGTCTATCGCATAAAACTTAAATTCTAATATGTGAATGCTAGGAGCGCTTATGCACACTCTATTTATAAAAACAATGGGTTACAATGCACAGGTGGATAGATTCCAGGTTGCTTGAAACCGGTGGATGTGAAATGTAAGTGGCTCCGAATTGGGGTTTTGCCTATGTGTTTATCCAAAATTGTGTAATTCCTAACAGGTGGACAAAAAAAGTTACAGGAATGTCTAGAACCTGAATTCAAAATATAAGACCTGAGGTTGTGCCTATGTGTTTATCCAAAAAGGGTGTAAATCCTAACAAGTGAAAAAATGTGAGAAAAATATTACAGGGGTGTGTGAACCTTATTTTCAAAATAAACAATGAATTCAAAATAAAACGATATACAAGTGAATTTTTGACAAATCAACTAATGCAAACATAAAGCATAAATAGAACCAAAAAAAAACAACAGCAGAACTTTAACGTGTGTTCAAATGTGTTTCTGCTTGCTAACTGTGATGTGATGTGAACAAATATCTGTTATAAACACTGAATAGTGGCAAAACTTTGTGATTGGATTAAAATTGAACACAGGCTCTAAATTGATTCCCTAAAATACAAATCTAAAGGGCTCAGAGTTGCTGAGCTAGATATAAGGGACTTGCTCAAAGAGCCTCGAGATGTTAATTAAAAGTGGGTTAAAAAACGGATGATATAACATAAAATGCTTAAAAGTCCAAATAAATATTCAAATTGGATAATAAGAATCTTGCTATAGTCTGTCTCAATATGGATCCCAACTGCTGATTATGTAGAAATCTTCTTGGGCGGTAGTTAACAAATAATTCCAACTTGCAATGTTGTCCCTTACCTGCCAAAAAAGGAAAGGCAAACAATAGTGCAGATGGCTTCTTAATGTGATCACAATTAAAATACTCCTTACCAGTCAACCGGTTTCGGTCTCCACTGACCTTTCTCGCTTAGTTATCACCTTTCCACACATTCGTTGGAGGAAATACAAGATAGAATTAAGGCCCTTAAGCTGGCTAATTCTTTTATTACAGATGCCTTTCAGGTCACCAAATTGGCAGCTAAGAGTTCGGGATTCTCCATCTTAGCACGGAGAGCCCTATGGTTGAAATCTTGGTCTGCGGATGTGTCCTCTAAATCCAAGCTTTTGGCTATTCCTTTCGAGGGAAAGACCCTATTTGGGCCTGACTTGAAAGAAATCATTTCTGACATTACGGGAGGTAAGGGTCACCTCCTCCCTCAAGATAAGGCATCTAAGCAAAGGGGACGACAAAGTAATTTTCGTTCCTTTCATAATTTCAAAGGAATCCCCCCTTCCTCTAAACAGGAAGGGAATTATCCTCAAGCCAAGCTCACCTGGAGACCCAACCAGGCTTGGAACAAGGGTAAACAACCCAAGAAGGGACCGGATCTAGTAGCGGCAGACTTTCTCTCTTTGTCCAGGCTTGGATAAGAGACGTTCAGGATCCCTGGACACTAGAAATCGTGTCCCAAGGGTATCAGTTGGAGTTCAAAAATTCCTTCCCAAGGGGAAGGTTTCTTCTTTCACGATTGTCTGTAGACCAGATAAAAAGAGAGGCTTTCTTACGTTGTGTAAAAGACCTTTCCACTATGGGAGTAATTTGTCCCGTTCCAATACAGGAACGGGGGCAGGAGTTTTACTCAAACCTTTTTGTGGTTCCCAAAAAAAGAGGGAACGTTCCGACCCATTTTAGATCTCAAGAGTCTAAACAAGTTTCTCAGAGTTCCATCTTTCAAGATGGAGACTATTCGGACAATTCTTCCATTGATCCAGGAGGGTCAATATATGACTACCGTGGACTTAAAGGATGCATATCTTCATATTCCTATCCACAGAGATCATCTCAAGTTCCTGAGGTTTGCCTTTCTGGACAAACATTTTCAGTTCGTGGCCCTTCCTTTCGGGCGGGCCACGGCATCCAGGATTTTCACAAAAGTTCTAGGGTCTCTGCTGGCGGTTCTCAGGCCGCGGGGCATTGCAGTGGTGCCTTGTCTGGACGATATTCTGATCCAGGCGTCGTCTTATCAGCTGACAAAGTCTCATACCGACATGGTTCTAGCCTTTCTAAGGACTTACGGGTGGAAGGTGAATATAGAAAAGAGTTCACTAATTCCACAAACAAGGGTTCTTTTCCTGGGAACTCTAATAGACTCTGTATCCATGAAAATCTTCTTGACGGAAGTCAGAAAGTTAAATATTCTGAATGCATGCCGATCCCTTCAGTCCAATCCTTTGCCATCAGTGGCTCAGTGCATGGAGGTAATTGGATTGATGGTGGCCGCAATGGACATCATTCCGTTTGCTCGTTTTTATCTCAGACCTCTACAACTGAGCATGCTCAGACAGTGGAATGGAGATTATGCAAATTTGTCTCCTCAGATAGATCTGGATCAGGAGACAAGAGACTCTCTTCTTTGGTGGTTGTCGCAGGATCATCTGTCCCAAGGGACGTGCTTCCGCAGACCCTCATGGGTGATATTGACAATGGACGCCAGTCTACTAGGATGGGGTGCAGTCTGGAATTCCCTGGAGGCTCAGGGTGTGTGGACTCGGTCGGAGTCTCTACTTCCAATCAATATTCTGGAGTTGTGGTCAATATTCAATGCGCTTCACGCCTGGCCTCCGTTTGGCTTCGGCAAAATTCATCCGATTTCAGTCGGACAATATCACAACTGTGGCTTACATCAATCATCAGGGAGGAACAAGGAGTTCTCTAGCGATTATACTTCTGTAATGATGAGATAAAAACAAAAACAGAGGCGCCACATGTGTAGGTCAATAAAACCAAAGAAATCCAAACCGCGACAGAATAAGGGTACTCACAAACGGGGCGGCACTCTATTGTGCCAGCAGAGACAGGCTGGTATTTCAACAGCAAACCAGCTGGCTGTATAACAGATCTGCACCGGATACGATCAGCGCTGGAATTCTCTGCTTTTACGGCTTCTATCCGATGTTCCCAGAGTGATATTTCTCCTCAACTGGAGCTGCAATGGAGCAGGGAGAAGGGCTAGACTGCCCTAAGGTTACTGAAATGGAGACTATCACAACAACACCAGACTGATGTAAAAGTAAAAAATCAGTATTTTATTATACACAATAAAAATACCAAAGGTATTACAATTTACAGCTGGGTGTGTGCAATAGCACTCTTTGTGGGGAGATTTTTATTCACACACCCAGCTGTAAATTGTAATACCTTTGGTATTTTTATTGTGTATAATAAAATACTGATTTTTTACTTTTACATCAGTCTGGTGTTGTTGTGATAGTCTCCATTTCAGTAACCTTAGGGCAGTCTAGCCCTTCTCCCTGCTCCATTGCAGCTCCAGTTGAGGAGAAATATCACTCTGGGAACATCGGATAGAAGCCGTAAAAGCAGAGAACTCCAGCGCTGATCGTATCCGGTGCAGATCTGTTATACAGCCAGCTGGTTTGCTGTTGAAATACCAGCCTGTCTCTGCTGGCACAATAGAGTGCCGCCCCGTTTGTGAGTACCCTTATTCTGTCGCTGTTTGGATTTCTTTGGTTTTATTGACCTACACATGTGGCGCCTCTGTTTTTGTTTTTATCTCATCATTACAGAAGTATATCATCCTCTTGGGTGACGACAGAGAGTAGCCTATCAAGCTGTAAGGAATCCACTTCGCATTTCCCACTTGTTCCATGTTTTCACAAGTCAGCTGACTTAGGCTATTTAGGTGTTCACCTGTGTGCAAACAGGTGCTTAGTTATTTTCCTTGTAGCAGTTTACAGCTCTCCTGCTCAATGCAGCTACTCGCCTAAATACCAAGCTCTCTCTTTTGGATTACAATTTGTTCATTCAAAATAGAACCAGATTTTCCTACTGCAAGTTTCTACTATGTTACCTCTCTAAGAAACCAGCTACAAATGATCTGCTGCTTGTTGCTTTATATCAATCTGTGCTACACACAGCCAAGCCTCTCTCACTAAATGGCAGTCTCACTGTAACTGAACAAACAGGATTGGCGTAACATTCTAACTTGGTACATTGCTGAACTGATTTCAACGATCTATAGTAAGTTGGGACTGTTTTCCTCTCACTCCTTACCTGCAAGCACAAGATTTGTTTGTTTCTCAGCGTCTGATACTTTTGTCAGATCTCTCCGCTTGTGCCGCTGTCACTCAGCACATTGACTCCTCCCACACATATTAAATATACTAAAGTTTCTTATGCATCCAGTACTGATCTCTCACATTTGGGACTTCCTTTACTTTATGTACTGAACAATATAGTATACCTGAAGCCTTTTGTTCTGCTTCCTGTTATTTACCAAATGTGATAACAGAGACAGCTATTGAATTTATCCATTACTTTATTCACAAATATTAATTTCCTTTCACTTTCAGGCATACAGTCTATGCTATTTAATAGCCTGTTTAAGAAAGTGATACAAATACATTTTTTCTCAAGTCTGCAGTTGTGATCTTTTGCTCCTTCTTCATCAGGCATTACACGAGCTTTGGGACGTGGAAGACATCCTTTGGACTTTTGTTTTACTTGGCTGGTTCATATTTCCTTTTTTATTGTTTTATTAATATTAATATTTATTTTTTGTGCATTATTTGCTCAATTTTACTATACCCATTGCTATTTGTTATTACCACATCAGTTGCATATATAGGGAATCATATTAACCTTGTATCTCTGTTAGTGCCTCCTATAGAAGCACAGTGATTTGTGTATCACTGTTACTTCTTTATCTATCTCTAGCGATTATAGAAGTATCCAAGATAATTCGGTGGGCGGAGACTCACTCTTGTTATCTGTCAGCAATCTACATCCCAGGAGTAGAAAACTGGGAAGCGGATTTTTTTGAGCAGACAGACGTTTCATCCGGGGGAATGGGAACTCCATCCGGAGGTCTTTGCCACCCTGATTCTCAGATGGGGCAGGCCGGAGCTGGATCTTATGGCATCTCATCAGAATGCCAAGCTCCCGAGATATGGATCCAGGTCCAGGGATCATCAGGCCGAACTGATAGATGCCTTGGCAGTGCCTTGGTCGTTCATCCTAGCTTATGTGTTTCCACCGTTTGCTCTCCTTCCCCGGGTGATTGCTCGGATCAAACAGGAGAGGGCTTCAGTGATTCTCATCGCTCCTGCGTGGCCTCGCAGGACTTGGTATGCCGATCTGGTGGACATCTCTGCCACCGTGGAAGCTTTCATTGAGGCAGGAACTTCTTATTCAGGGACCCTTCCATCATCCAAATCTAATTTCTCTACAGCTGACTGCTTGGAGATTGAACGCTTGATTTTATCTAAGCGAGGGTTCTCTGATTCAGTCATTGATACCTTGATTCAGGCACTTAAGCCTGTTACTAGAAAGATTTATCATAAGAGATGGTGTAAATATCTTTATTGGTGCGAATCTAAGGGTTACTCATGGAGTAAGATTAGGATTCCTAGAATTTTGTCCTTTCTCCAAGAAGGATTGGAGAAGGGGTTATCAGCAAGTTCCTTAAAGGGACAGATTTCTGCTTTATCCATTTTGTTACTTATTCACATACATTTTCCACGTTTGATTGAATTGGTGCACCCGTCTGGCAGATATTCCGGATGTTCAATCCTTTTGTCAGGCTCTGACTAGGATCAGGCCTGTGTTTAGACCTATTGCTCCTCCTTGGAGATTGAATTTAGTTCTTAAAGTTCTTCAAGGGGTTCCGTTTGAACCTATGCATTCCATAGATATTAAGTTGTTATCTTGGAAAGTTTTATTTTTGGTTGCTGTTTCTTCTGCTCGCAGAGTTTCTGAGCTTTCGGCTCTACAATGTGATTCTCCTTACCTTATTTTTCATTCTGATAAGGTAGTGTTACGTACCAAACCTGGTTTTCTTCTAAGGTTGTTTCCAACAAAAATATTAATCAGGAAATTATTGTTCCTTCATTGTGTCCCAATCCTTCTTCTAAGAAGGAGCGTCTGTTACATAACTTGGACGTGGTCCGTGTCCTGAAGTTTTACTTGCAGACGACTAAAGAATTTCGTCAATCTTCATTATTTGTTGTTTTTTCCGGAAAACGTAGGGGCCAGAAAGCTACGGCTACCTCCCTTTCTTTTTGGTTGAAGAGTATCATCCGTTTTGCATATGAGACTGCTGGACAGCAGCCTCCTGAAAGAACTACGGCTCATTCTACTAGGGCTGTGGCTTCCTCATGGGCATTTAAAAATTATGCTTCTGTTGAACAGATTTGCAAGACTGCAACTTGGTCGTCTCTTCATACTTTTTCCATATTTTACAAATTTGATACTTTTGCCTCGTCCGAGGCTGTTTTTGGGAGAAAAGTTCTTCAAGCAGTGGTGCCTTCCGTTTAGGTTCCTGTCTTGTCCCTCCCTTTCATCCGTGTCCTATAGCTTTGGTATTGTATCCCATAAGTAAGGATGAAATCCGTGGACTCGTCATATCTTGTAAAAGAAAAGGAAATTTATGCTTACCTGATAAATGTATTTCTTTTACGATATGACGAGTCCACGGCCCACCCTGTCATTTTCTAAGACAGGTCTTTATTTTTGTTAAACTTCAGTCACCTCTGCACCTTGGCTTTTCCTTTCTTTTCCTAACTTCGGTCGAATGACTGGAGTGGGAGGGAAGGGAGGAGCTATATATACAGCTCTGCTGTGGTGCACTTTGCCTCCTCCTGCTGACCAGGAGGCAATATCCCATAAGTAAGGATGAAATCCGTGGACTCGTCATATTGTAAAAGAAATAAATTTATCAGGTAAGCATAAATTTCCTTTTCTTTCATGTAATTAGCAAGAGTCCATGAGCTAGTGACGTATGGGATATACATTCCTACCAGGAGGGGCAAAGTTTCCCAAACCTCAAAATGCCTATAAATACACCCCTCACCACACCCACAATTCAGTTTTACAAACTTTGCCTCCGATGGAGGTGGTGAAGTAAGTTTGTGCTAGATTCTACGTTGATATGCGCTCCGCAGCAAGTTGGAGCCCGGTTTTCCTCTCAGCGTGCAGTGAATGTCAGAGGGATGTGAGAAGAGTATTGCCTATTTGAATACAGTGATCTCCTTCTACGGGGTCTATTTCATAGGTTCTCTGTTATCGGTCGTAGAGATTCATCTCTTACCTCCCTTTTCAGATCGACGATATACTCTTATATATACCATTACCTCTGCTGATTCTCGTTTCAGTACTGGTTTGGCTATCTGCTATATGTAGATGAGTGTCCTGGGGTAAGTAAGTCTTATTTTCTGTGACACTCCAAGCTATGGTTGGGCACTTTGTTTATAAAGTTCTAAATATATGTATTCAAACATTTTTCAGACAGTCAGTTTCATATTTGGGATAATGCATTTTTGATTTAATCATTTTTTCTTACCTTCAAAAATTTGACTCTTCCCGGTGGGCTATTAGGCTCGCGGGGGCTGAAAATGCTTCATTTTATTGCGTCATTCTTGGCGCGGACTTTTTTGGCGCAAAAATTCTATTTCCGTTTCCGGCGTCATACGTGTCGCCGGAAGTTACGTCATTTTTTGACGTTATTTCGCGCCAAAAATGTCGGCGTTCCGGATATGGCGTCATTTGGCGCCAAAAAGCATTTAGGCGCCAAATAATATGGGCGTCTCTTTAGTCTCCTCATTATTTAAGTCTCATTTTTTATTGCTTCTGGTTGCTAGAAGCTTGTTCTTTGGCATTTTTTCCCATTCCTGAAACTGTCATTTAAGGAATTTGATCAATTTTGCTTTATATATGTTGTTTTTTCTCTTACATATTGCAAGATGTCTCACGTTGCATCTGAGTCAGAAGATACTACAGGAAAATCGCTGTCAAGTGCTGAATCTACCAAAGCTAAGTGTATCTGCTGTAAACTTTTGGTAGCTATTTCTCCAGCTGTTGTTTGTATTGATTGTCATGACAAACTTGTTAAAGCAGATAATATTTCCTTTAGTAAAGTACCATTGCCTGTTGCAGTTCCTTCAACATCTAAGGTGCAGAATGTTCCTGATAATATAAGAGATTTTGTTTCTGAATCCATTAAGAAGGCTATGTCTGTTATTTCTCCTTCTAGTAAACGTAAAAAATCTTTTAAAACTTCTCTCCCTACAGATGAATTTTTAAATGAACATCATCATTCTGATTCTGATGACTCCTCTGGTTCAGAGGATTCTGTCTCTGAGGTTGATGCTGATAAATCATCATATTTATTTAAAATGGAATTTATTCGTTCTTTACTTAAAGAAGTACTAATTGCTTTAGAAATAGAGGATTCTGGTCCTCTTGATACTAATTCTAAACGTTTGGATAAGGTATTTAAAGCTCCTGTGGTTATTCCAGAAGTTTTTCCTGTTCCTAATGCTATTTCTGCAGTAATTTCCAATGAATGGGATAAATTGGGTAATTCATTTACTCCTTCTAAACGTTTTAAGCATTTATATCCTGTGCCGTCTGACAGATTGGAATTTTGGGACAAAATCCCTAAAGTTGATGGGGCTATTTCTACCCTTGCTAAACGTACTACTATTCCTACGTCAGATGGTACTTCGTTTAAGGATCCTCTAGATAGGAAAATTGAGTCCTTTCTAAGAAAAGCTTATCTGTGTTCAGGTAATCTTCTTAGACCTGCTATATCTTTGGCTGATGTTGCTGCAGCTTCAACTTTTTGGTTGGAAACTTTAGCGCAACAAGTAACACATCGTGATTCTCATGATATTATTATTCTTCTTCAGCATGCTAATAATTTTATCTGTGATGCCATTTTTTATATTATCAGAGTTGATGTCAGGTTTATGTCTCTAGCTATTTTAGCTAGAAGAGCTTTATGGCTTAAAACTTGGAATGCTGATATGGCTTCTAAATCGACTTTACTTTCTATTTCTTTCCAGGGCAACAAATTATTTGGTTCTCAGTTGGATTCCATCATTTCAACTGTTACTGGTGGGAAAGGAACTTTTTTACCACAGGATAAAAAATCTAAAGGTAAAAGTAGGGCTAATAATCGTTTTCGTTCCTTTCGTTTCAACAAAGAACAAAAGCCTGATCCTTCATCCTCAGGAGCAGTTTCAGTTTGGAAACCTTCTCCAGTCTGGAATAAATCCAAGCCAGCTAGAAAAGCAAAGCCTGCTTCTAAGTCCACATGAAGGTGCGGCCCTCATTCCAGCTCAGCTGGTAGGGGGCAGGTTACGTTTTTTCAAGGAAATTTGGATCAATTCTGTTCACAATCTTGGATTCAGAACATTGTTTCAGAAGGGTACAGAATTGGTTTCAAGATGAGACCTCCTGCAAAGAGATTTTTTCTTTCCCGTGTCCCAGTAAATCCAGTAAAAGCTCAAGCGTTTCTGAAATGTGTTTCAGATCTAGAGTTGACTGGAGTAATTATGCCAGTTCCAGTTCCGGAACAGGGGATGGGGTTTTATTCAAATATCTTCATTGTACCAAAGAAGGAGAACTCCTTCAGACCAGTTCTGGATCTAAAAATATTGAATCGTTATGTACGGATACCAACGTTCAAAATGGTAACTGTAAGGACTATCTTGCCTTTTGTTCAGCAAGGGAATTATATGTCCACAATAGATTTATAGGATGCATATCTGCATATTCAGATTCATCCAGATCATTATCAGTTCCTGAGATTCTCTTTTCTGGACAAGCATTACCAGTTTGTGGCTCTGCCGTTTGGCCTAGCTACAGCTCCAAGAATTTTTACAAAGGTTCTCGGTGCCCTTCTGTCTGTAATCAGAGAACAGGGTATTGTGGTATTTCCTTATTTGGACGATATCTTGGTACTTGCTCAGTCTTTACATTTAGCAGAATCTCATACGAATCGACTTGTGTTGTTTCTTCAAGATCATGGTTGGAGGATCAATTTACCAAAAAGTTCTTTGATTCCTCAGACAAGGGTAACCTTTCTGGGTTTCCAGATGGATTCAGTGTCCATGACTCTGTCTTTAACAGACAAGAGACGTCTAAAATTGATTGCAGCTTGTCGAAACCTTCAGTCACAATCATTCCCTTCGGTAGCCTTATGCATGGAAATTCTAGGTCTTATGACTGCTGCATCGGACGCGATCCCCTTTGCTCGTTTTCACATGCGACCTCTTCAGCTCTGTATGCTGAAGCAATGGTGCAAGGATTACACGAAGATATCTCAAACAATATCTTTAAAACCGATTGTTCGACACTCTCTAACATGGTGGACAGATCACCATCGTTTAATTCAGGGGGCTTCTTTTGTGCTTCCGACCTGGACTGTAATTTCAACAGATGCAAGTCTCACGGGTTGGGGAGCTGTGTGGGGATCTCTGACGGCACAAGGAGTTTGGGAATCTCAGGAGGTGAGATTACCGATCAATATTTTGGAACTCCGTGCAATTTTCAGAGCTCTTCAGTTTTGGCCTCTTCTGAAGAGAGAATCGTTCATTTGTTTTCAGACAGACAATGTCACAACTGTGGCATACATCAATCATCAAGGAGGGACTCACAGTCCTCTGGCTATGAAAGAAGTATCTCGAATTTTGGTTTGGGCGGAATCCAGCTCCTGTCTAATCTCTGCGGTTCATATCCCAGGTATAGACAATTGGGAAGCGGATTATCTCAGTCGCCAAACGTTGCATCCGGGCGAATGGTCTCTTCACCCAGAGGTATTTCTTCAGATTGTTCAAATGTGGGAACTTCCAGAAATAGATCTGATGGCGTCCCATCTAAACAAGAAACTTCCCAGGTATCTGTCCAGATCCCGGGATCCTCAGGCGGAGGCAGTGGATGCATTATCACTTCCTTGGAAGTATCATCCTGCCTATATCTTTCCGCCTCTAGTTCTTCTTCCAAGAGTAATCTCCAAGATTCTGAAGGAATGCTCGTTTGTTCTGCTGGTAGCTCCGGCATGGCCTCACAGGTTTTGGTATGCGGATCTTGTCCGGATGGCTTCTTGCCAACCGTGGACTCTTCCGTTAAGACCAGACCTTCTGTCACAAGGTCCCTTTTTCCATCAGGATCTGAAATCCTTAAATTTAAAGGTATGGAGATTGAACGCTTGATTCTTGGTCAAAGAGGTTTCTCTGACTCTGTCATTAATACTATGTTACAGGCTCGTAAATCTGTATCTCGAGAGATATATTATAGAGTCTGGAAGACTTATATTTCTTGTTGTCTTTCTCATCATTTTTCTTGGCATTCTTTTAGAATACCGAGAATTTTACAATTTCTTCAGGATGGTTTAGATAAGGGTTTGTCTGCAAGTTCTTTGAAAGGACAAATCTCTGCTCTTTCTGTTCTTTTTCACAGGAAGATTGCTATTCTTCCTGATATTCATTGTTTTGTACAAGCTTTGGTTCGTATAAAACCTGTCATTAAGTCAATTTCTCCTCCTTGGAGTTTGAATTTGGTTCTGGGAGCTCTTCAAGCTTCTCCATTTGAACCTATGCATTCATTGGACATTAAATTACTTTCTTGGAAAGTTTTGTTCCTTTTGGCCATCTCTTCTGCCAGAAGAGTTTCTGAATTATCTGCTCTTTCTTGTGAGTCTCCTTTTCTGATTTTTCATCAGGATGAGGCGGTGTTGCGAACTTCTTTTGAATTTTTACCTAAGGTTGTGAATTCCAACAACATTAGTAGAGAAATTGTGGTTCCTTCATTATGTCCTAATCCTAAGAATTCTAAGGAGAAATCGTTGCATTCTTTGGATGTTGTTAGAGCTTTGAAATATTATGTTGAAGCTACTAAATCTTTCCGAAAGACTTCTAGTCTATTTGTTATCTTTTCCGGTTCTAGAAAAGGCCAGAAAGCTTCTGCCATTTCTTTGGCATCTTGGTTGAAATCTTTAATTCATCTTGCCTATGTTGAGTCGGGTAAAACTCCGCCTCAGAGAATTACAGCTCATTCTAATAGGTCAGTTTCTACTTCATGGGCATTTAGGAATGAAGCTTCGGTTGATCAGATTTGCAAAGCAGCAACTTGGTCCTCTTTGCATACTTTTACTAAATTCTACCATTTTGATGTATTTTCTTCTTCTGAAGCAGTTTTTGGTAGAAAAGTACTTCAGGCAGCGGTTTCAGTTTGAATCTTCTGCTTATGTTTTTCGTTAAACTTTATTTTGGGTGTGGATTATTTTCAGCAGGAATTGGCTGTCTTTATTTTATCCCTCCCTCTCTAGTGACTCTTGTGTGGAAAGATCCACATCTTGGGTAGTCATTATCCCATACGTCACTAGCTCATGGACTCTTGCTAATTACATGAAAGAAAACATAATTTATGTAAGAACTTACCTGATAAATTCATTTCTTTCATATTAGCAAGAGTCCATGAGGCCCGCCCTTTTTTTGTGGTGGTTATGATTTTGTATAAAGCACAATTATTCCAATTCCTTATTTTATATGCTTTCGCACTTTTTTATCACCCCACTTCTTGGCTATTCGTTAAACTGAATTGTGGGTGTGGTGAGGGGTGTATTTATAGGCATTTTGAGGTTTGGGAAACTTTGCCCCTCCTGGTAGGAATGTATATCCCATACGTCACTAGCTCATGGACTCTTGCTAATATGAAAGAAATGAATTTATCAGGTAAGTTCTTACATAAATTATGTTTTTTGTGTCTGGTGCTTTATGAACTAAATTACTACAGTTAGATAGAGCTGTTTTGTGTCTGGCACTTATGTATTAAGTTACTACACTTAGATAGAGCTGTTTTGTGTCTGGCACTTATGTATTAAGTTACTACACTTAGATAGAGCTGTTTTGTGTCTGGCACTTATGTATTAAGTTACTACACTTAGATAGAGCTGTTTTGTGTCTGGCACTTATGTATTAAGTTACTACACTTAGATAGAGCTGTTTTGTGTCTGGTGCTTTATGTATTAAGTTACTACACTTAGATAGAGTTGTTTTATGTCTGGTGCTTTATGTATTAAGTTACTACACTTAGATAGAGCTGTTTTATGTCTGGTGCTTTATGAATTAAATTATTACATTTAGCCACCAATCACCTACCGAAGGTGCTGAGCCAAAATGGTCCGTCAACTAAGCTTACATTCCTGCTTTTTCAAATAAAGATACCAAGATAATGAATATGAAGTTATGAATTAAATTACTACACTTATATAGAGCTGTTTTATGTCTGGCATTTTTTGTATCAAATTACTACACTTAGAGCTGTTTTCTGTTTGGCACTTTATGAATTAAATTACTATACTTAGAGCTGTTTTCTGTTTGGCACTTTATGAATTAAATTACTATACTTAGAGCTGTTTTCTGTTTGGCACTTTATGAATTAAATTACTATACTTAGAGCTGTTTTCTGTTTGGCACTTTATGTATTAAATTACTATACTTAGAGCTGTTTTCTGTTTGGCACTTTATGAATTAAATTACTATACTTAGAGCTGTTTTCTGTTTGGCACTTTATGAATTAAATTATTATACTTAGAGCTGTTTTCTGTTTGGCACTTTATGAATTAAATTACTATACTTTGATAGAGCTGTTTTCTGTTTGGCACTTTATGAATTAAATTACTATACTTAGATAGAGCTGTTTTGTGTCTGGCACTTTATGAATTAAATTACTTAGATAGAGCTGTTTTGTGTCTGGCACTTTATGAATTAAATTACTATACTTAGATAGAGCTGTTTTCTGTTTGGCACTTTATGTATTAAATTACTATACTTAGAGCTGTTTTGTGTCTGGCACTTTATGAATTAAATTACTATACTTAGAGCTGTTTTGTGTCTGGTACTTTATGAATTAAATTACTACACTTAAAGCTGTTTTGTGTCTGGCGCTTTATGAATTAAATTACTATACTTAGAGCTGTTTTGTGTCTGGCGCTTTATGAATTAAATTACTATACTTAGAGCTGTTTTGTGTCTGGTGCTTTATGAATTAAATTACTACACTTCGATAGAGCTGTTTTCTGTTTGGCACTTTATGTATTAAATTACTATACTTAGAGCTGTTTTGTGTCTGGCACTTTATGAATTAAATTACTATACTTAGAGCTGTTTTGTGTCTGGTGCTTTATGAATTAAATTACTACACTTAAAGCTGTTTTGTGTCTGGCGCTTTATGAATTAAATTACTATACTTAGAGCTGTTTTGTGTCTGGCGCTTTATGAATTAAATTACTATACTTAGAGCTGTTTTGTGTCTGGCGCTTTATGAATTAAATTACTATACTTAGAGCTGTTTTGTGTCTGGTGCTTTATGAATTAAATTACTACACTTCGATAGAGCTGTTTTCTATTTGGCACTTTATGTATTAAATTACTATCCTTAGAGCTGTTTTCTGTTTGGCACTTTATGAATTAAATTACTATACTTAGTTAGAGCTGTTTTCTGTTTGGCACTTTATGTATTAAATTACTACACTTAGTGCTGTTTTCTGTTTGTCACTTTATGTATTAAATTACTATACTTAGAGCGGTTTTCTGTTTGGCACTTTATGAATTAAATTACTATACTTAGAGCTGTTTTGTGTCTGGCACGTTATGTATTAAATTACTACACTTCGATAGAGCCGTTTTCTATTTGGCACTTTATGAATTAAATTACTATACTTAGATAGAGCTGTTTTCTGTTTGGCACTTTATGAATTAAATTACTATACTTAGATAGAGCTGTTTTCTGTTTGGCACTTTATGAATTAAATTACTATACTTAGAGCTGTTTTCTGTTTGGCACGTTATGTATTAAATTACTACACTTCGATAGAGCTGTTTTCTGTTTGGCACTTTATGTATTAAATTACTATACTTAGAGCTGTTTTGTGTCTGGCACTTTATGAATTAAATTACTATACTTAGATAGAGTTGTTTTGTGTCTGGCGCTTTATGAATTAAATTACTACACTTAGATAGAGTTGTTTTGTGTCTGGCGCTTTATGAATTAAATTACTATACTTAGATAGAGCTGTTTTGTGTCTGGCACTTTATGAATTAAATTACTATACTTAGATAGAGCTGTTTTGTGTTTGGCACTTTATGAATTAAATTACTACACTTAGATATAGTTGTTTTGTGTCTGGCGCTTTATGAATTAAATTACTATACTTAGATAGAGCTGTTTTGTGTCTGGCACTTTATGAATTATTACTATACTTAGATAGAGCTGTTTTGTGTCTGGCATTTTATGTATTAATATACTACACTTAGAGCTGTTTCGTGTCTCGTGCTTTATGAATTAAATTACTACACTTAGATAGAGCTGTTTTCTGTTTGGCACTTTATATATTAAATTACTATACTTAGAGCTGTTTTGTGTCTGGCGCTTTATGAATTAAATTACTACACTTAGAGCTGTTTTCTGTTTGGCACTTTATGAATTAAATTACTACACTTATGTGACAAACCCTTCTGTCAGGACTGAAGGAGTTAACTGTGTTTAGCTTTAAGAAACTATTTTCTAAACACAAGTTGCTGGCTCCAACCATAATTTAGTTAGTGATAAGAATTCCATTGTTTGATCACCCTCAGAGAGAAAACGCCTAAGTGATAAGAAGAGCCAAGAGTGTCTTGTGGTTGAAGTGTTTAAGTAATATAATTCTATTGTATCATGTCAAAGGGCTTGTTCCCTCCATGTAATGTACAACAGTCTTTCAACCCCCATCTGGGGGGGGGGGGGGTCAGACCTGCATAAATACTAGGCATAGCCTTTAATAAATGACATTCTGTTTAAACCTGAAAACTGGCTGGTTTGTGAATTGCTGATTCCCTATGCAGGACGTTGTTCCCTGGTATTAACCCTTGGTATCCTGTTGGTACCGTAACAACTTAGATAGAGCTTTTTTGTGTCTGGCACTTTATGAATTAAATTACTACACTTCGATAGAGCTGTTTTGTGTCTGGCGCTTTATGACTTAGGAACAACTACAGTACAGAAAAACTGTATACAGAAGGGTGCGCCAATTCAATCAAACGTGGAAAATGTATGTGAATAAGTGCAACTGAAAAAGTATATATCAAACAAAATTAATAAAAAATTAGAAGTTGAAAAATTATTATTACAAAAAGTGTATATGTATTCAATAGATGAAAATTATAAACAATAAATAATTTGTGATGCTAAATGAGGTAATTGAAACAATTTGTGACTCTATATGAGAAAAAGAACACTTTATAATACAGCCTGATGAAACGAGACAACCGCTGAGAAACGCGTTGCTGTGCTCTTTTGTATTTTAAATTGCTTTTAAATAAAGTACCATCTTTTATCCACACCTTGCTCTTGCTTTTGGACTTTGGAATTGGTATATTAAGTATTTGAGTATACCTGTGGGTAATCCCTATAGAGAACTTTGGTTTTCTTCCCTTGGTCTGGTGTCGTTTTTGGAGTACGTGTTCCTGTTCAGCCTTTTACCAGAGTGGATTGAGTCAGCCGAGCGGCTCTGAAGTCTCGGTCCGCTGATTATTGCACTAGATGTGCACCTGGGCTTGTGAGTATAATTGGATACTTGTACCTGTACTTGTACACTTAGAGCTGTTTTGTGTCTGGTGCTTTATGAATTAAATTACAATACTTATAGCTGTTTTGTGTCTGGCGCTTTATGAATTAAATTACTACACTTCGATAGAGCTGTTTTCTGTTTGGCACTTTATGTATTAAATTACTATACTTAGAGCTGTTTTGTGTCTGGCACTTTATGAATTAAATTACTATACTTAGAGCTGTTTTGTGTCTGGTGCTTTATGAATTAAATTACTACACTTCGATAGAGCTGTTTTCTGTTTGGCACTTTATGTATTAAATTACTATACTTAGAGCTGTTTTGTGTCTGGCGCTTTATGAATTAAATTACTATACTTAGAGCTGTTTTGTGTCTGGTGCTTTATGAATTAAATTACTAAACTTCGATAGAGCTGTTTTCTGTTTGGCACTTTATGTATTAAATTACTATACTTAGAGCTGTTTTGTGTCTGGCACTTTATGAATTAAATTACTATACTTAGAGCTGTTTTGTGTCTGGTGCTTTATGAATTAAATTACTACACTTAAAGCTGTTTTGTGTCTGGCGCTTTATGAATTAAATTACTATACTTAGAGCTGTTTTGTGTCTGGCGCTTTATGAATTAAATTACTATACTTAGAGCTGTTTTGTGTCTGGCGCTTTATGAATTAAATTACTATACTTAGAGCTGTTTTGTGTCTGGTGCTTTATGAATTAAATTACTACACTTCGATAGAGCTGTTTTCTGTTTGGCACTTTATGTATTAAATTACTATCCTTAGAGCTGTTTTCTGTTTGGCACTTTATGAATTAAATTACTATACTTAGTTAGAGCTGTTTTCTGTTTGGCACTTTATGTATTAAATTACTACACTTAGAGCTGTTTTCTGTTTGTCACTTTATGTATTAAATTACTATACTTAGAGCGGTTTTCTGTTTGGCACTTTATGAATTAAATTACTATACTTAGAGCTGTTTTGTGTCTGGCACGTTATGTATTAAATTACTACACTTCGATAGAGCTGTTTTCTATTTGGCACTTTATGAATTAAATTACTATACTTAGATAGAGCTGTTTTCTGTTTGGCACTTTATGAATTAAATTACTATACTTAGATAGAGCTGTTTTCTGTTTGGCACTTTATGAATTAAATTACTATACTTAGAGCTGTTTTCTGTTTGGCACGTTATGTATTAAATTACTACACTTCGATAGAGCTGTTTTCTGTTTGGCACTTTATGTATTAAATTACTATACTTAGAGCTGTTTTGTGTCTGGCACTTTATGAATTAAATTACTATACTTAGATAGAGTTGTTTTGTGTCTGGCGCTTTATGAATTAAATTACTACACTTAGATAGAGTTGTTTTGTGTCTGGCGCTTTATGAATTAAATTACTATACTTAGATAGAGCTGTTTTGTGTCTGGCACTTTATGAATTAAATTACTATACTTAGATAGAGCTGTTTTGTGTTTGGCACTTTATGAATTAAATTACTATACTTAGATAGAGCTGTTTTGTGTCTGGCACTTTATGAATTATTACTATACTTAGATAGAGCTGTTTTGTGTCTGGCATTTTATGTATTAATATACTACACTTAGAGCTGTTTCGTGTCTGGTGCTTTATGAATTAAATTACTACACTTAGATAGAGCTGTTTTCTGTTTGGCACTTTATATATTAAATTACTATACTTAGAGCTGTTTTGTGTCTGGCGCTTTATGAATTAAATTACTACACTTAGAGCTGTTTTCTGTTTGGCACTTTATGAATTAAATTACTACACTTATGTGACAGACCCTTCTGTCAGGACTGAAGGAGTTAACTGTGTTTAGCTTTAAGAAACTATTTTCTAAACACAAGTTGCTGGCTCCAACCATAATTTAGTTAGTGATAAGAATTCCATTGTTTGATCACCCTCAGAGAGAAAACGCCTAAGTGATAAGAAGAGCCAAGAGTGTCTTGTGGTTGAAGTGTTTAAGTAATATAATTCTATTGTATCATGTCAAAGGGCTTGTTCCCTCCATGTAATGTACAACAGTCTTTCAACCCCCATCTGGGGGGGGGGGGGGTCAGACCTGCATAAATACTAGGCATAGCCTTTAATAAATGACATTCTGTTTAAACCTGAAAACTGGCTGGTTTGTGAATTGCTGATTCCCTATGCAGGACGTTGTTCCCTGGTATTAACCCTTGGTATCCTGTTGGTACCGTAACAACTTAGATAGAGCTTTTTTGTGTCTGGCACTTTATGAATTAAATTACTACACTTCGATAGAGCTGTTTTGTGTCTGGCGCTTTATGACTTAGGAACAACTACAGTACAGAAAAACTGTATACAGAAGGGTGCGCCAATTCAATCAAACGTGGAAAATGTATGTGAATAAGTGCAACTGAAAAAGTATATATCAAACAAAATTAATAAAAAATTAGAAGTTGAAAAATTATTATTACAAAAAGTGTATATGTATTCAATAGATGAAAATTATAAACAATAAATAATTTGTGATGCTAAATGAGGTAATTGAAACAATTTGTGACTCTATATGAGAAAAAGAACACTTTATAATACAGCCTGATGAAACGACACAACCGCTGAGAAACGCGTTGCTGTGCTCTTTTGTATTTTAAATTGCTTTTAAATAAAGTACCATCTTTTATCCACACCTTGCTCTTGCTTTTGGACTTTGGAATTGGTATATTAAGTATTTGAGTATACCTGTGGGTAATCCCTATAGAGAACTTTGGTTTTCTTCCCTTGGTCTGGTGTCGTTTTTGGAGTACGTGTTCCTGTTCAGCCTTTTACCGGAGTGGATTGAGTCAGCCGAGCGGCTCTGAAGTCTCGGTCCGCTGATTATTGCACTAGATGTGCACCTGGGCTTGTGAGTATAATTGGATACTTGTACCTGTACTTGTACACTTAGAGCTGTTTTGTGTCTGGTGCTTTATGAATTAAATTACAATACTTATAGCTGTTTTGTGTCTGGCGCTTTATGAATTAAATTACTATACTTAGAGCTGTTTTGTGTCTGGCGCTTTATGAATTAAATTACTATACTTAGAGCTGTTTTGTGTCTGGTGCTTTATGAATTAAATTACTATACTTAGATCTGTTTTGTGTCTGGCGCTTTATGAATTAAATTACTATACTTAGAGCTGTTTTGTGTCTGGCGCTTTATGAATTAAATTACTACACTTAGAGCTGTTTTCTGTTTGGCACTTTATGTATTAAATTACTATACTTAGAGCTGTTTTGTGTTTGGCACTTTATGAATTAAATTACTATACTTAGAGCTGTTTTCTGTTTGGCACTTTATGTATTAAATTACTATACTTAGATCGGTTTTCTGTTTGGCACTTTATGTATTAAATTACTACACTTAGATCTGTTTTGTGTTTGGCACTTTATTAATTAAATTACTATACTTAGATAGAGCTGTTTTCTGTTTGGCACTTTATGAATTAAATTACTATACTTAAATAGAGCTGTTTTGTGTCTGGCACTTTATGTATTAAATTACTATACTTAGATATAGCTGTTTTGTGTTTGGCACTTTATGAATTAAATTACTATACTTAGATAGAGCTGTTTTCTGTTTGGCACTTTATGAATTAAATTACTATACTTAGAGCTGTTTTGTGTCTGGCGCTTTATGAATTAAATTACTATACTTAGAGCTGTTTTGTGTCTGGCGCTTTATGAATTAAATTACTACACTTAGATAGAGCTGTTTTCTGTTTGGCACTTTATGTATTAAATTACTATACTTAGAGCTGTTTTGTGTTTGGCACTTTATGAATTAAATTACTATACTTAGAGCTGTTTTCTGTTTGGCACTTTATGTATTCAATTACTATACTTACATAGAGCGGTTTTCTGTTTGGCACTTTATGTATTAAATTACTATACTTAGAGCGGTTTTCTGTTTGGCACTTTATGTATTAAATTACTACACTTAGAGCTGTTTTGTGTCTGGCACTTTATGAATTAAATTACTACACTTAGATAGAGCTGTTTTCTGTTTGGCACTTTATGTATTAAATTACTATACTTAGAGCTGTTTTGTGTTTGGCACTTTATTAATTAAATTACTTTACTTAGAGCTGTTTTGTGTCTGGCGCTTTATGAATTAAATTACTACACTTAGAGCTGTTTTGTGTTTGGCACTTTATGAATTAAATTACTATACTTAGAGCTGTTTTCTGTTTGGCACTTTATGTATTAAATTGCTATACTTAGAGCGGTTTTCTATTTGGCACTTTATGTATTAAATTACTATACTTAGATAGAGCTGTTTTCTATTTGGCACTTTATGAATTAAATTACTATACTTAGATAGAGCTGTTTTGTGTCTGGCACATTATGTATTAAATTACTACACTTTGATAGAGCTGTTTTCTGTTTGGCACTTTATGAATTAAATTACTATACTTAGATAGAGCTGTTTTCTGTTTGGCACTTTATGAATTAAATTACTATACTTAGATAGAGCTGTTTTGTGTCTGGCACATTATGTATTAAATTACTACACTTAGATAGAGCTGTTTTTTTGTTTGGCACTTTATGTATTAAATTACTATACTTAAAGCTGTTTTGTGTCTGGCACTTTATGAATTAAATTACTATACTTAGAGCTGTTTTGTGTCTGGCGCTTTATGAATTAAATTACTACACTTAGATAGAGCTGTTTTTTTGTTTGGCACTTTATGTATTAAATTACTACACTTAGAGCTGTTTTCTGTTTGGCACTTTATGTATTAAATTACTTTACTTAGAGCTGTTTTCTGTTTGGCACTTTATGTATTAAATTACTATACTTAGAGCTGTTTTCTGTTTGGCACTTTATAAATTAAATTAAATTATTATACTTATAAGATGTATTGGGTACTTGTAAAGTGCGGCTAATCACCCGTAAGGGTCTCAAGGCGCTGCTCATTTTATGAACCTCGGAAGGTTGAATAGCTACTTAGTTAGAGCTGTTTTGTGTCTGGCGCTTTATGAATTAAATTACTACATTTAGCCACCAATTGGCTACCCAAGGTGCTGAGCCAAAAATGGTTCGGCTCCTAAGCTTACATTCCTGCTTTTTCAAATAAAGATACCAAGATAACGAAAATAAATTGATAATTGGAATACATTAGAAAGTTGCTTAAAATTCCAGTTATATCTTATTCATGAAATAAAAAAGTTGGTTTTAATATCGCTTTAATGTGATTGATTATTTATATTTCTCTTGTTAAGTGTATCCAGTCCACGGATCATCCATTACTTGTGGGATATTCTCCTTCCCAACAGGAAGTTGCAAGAGGATCACCCACAGCAGAGCTGCTATATAGCTCCTCCCCTAACTGTCATATCCAGTCATTCTCTTGCAAGCCTCAACCAAGATGGAGGTCGTAAGAGGAGTGTGGTGTTTTATACTTAGTTTATTCTTCAATCAAAAGTTTGTTATTTTTAAATGGTGCCGGAGTGTACTGTTTATCTCAGGCAGTATTTAGAAGAAGAATCTGCCTGCGTTTTCTATGATCTTAGCAGAAGTAACTAAGATCCATGGCTGTTCTCACATATTCTGAGGAGTGAGGTAACTTCAGAGAGGGAATGGCGTGCAGGTTTTCCTGCAATAAGGTATGTGCAGTTAATATTTTTCTAGGGATGGAATTTGCTAGAAAATGCTGCTGATACCGAACTAATGTAAGTAAAGCCTTAAATGCAGTGATAGCGACTGGTATCAGGCTTATTAATAGAGATACATACTCTTATAAAAATGTAATATAAAACGTTTGCTGGCATCTTTAATCGTTTTTATATGTATTTGGTGATAAAACTTATTGGGGCCTAGTTTTTTTTCCACATGGCTGGCTTGAATTCTGCCTAGTAACAGTTTCCTTAGGCTTTCCACTGTTGTAATATGAGTGGGAGGGGCCTTTTTTAGTGCTTTTCTGTGCAGCTAAAAATACTGACATAGACATTCAGTTTCCCTCTGCATGATCCAGGACATCTCTGAAGGGCTTCAAAGTCGTTTTTGAGGGAGGTAAAAAACCACAGTAGAGCTGTGGCAGTTGTTGTGACTGTTTGGAAAACAAAAAAAAAAAACAAAAAAAAAAAAAAAGTTTTTGTCTTTTATTATTCAGTTTTGGGTATTAAGGGGTTAATCATCCATTTGCAAGTGGGTGCAATGCTCTGCTAACTTATTGCATACACTGTAAAAATTTTGTTAGTGTAACTGCCTTTTTTCACTGTTATTTCAAATTTTGACAAAATTTGTGTTTCTTAAAGGTGCAGTAATGTTTTTTATATTGCTTGTACTTTGTTTAAAGTGTTTTCCAAGCTTGCTAGTCTCATTGCTAGTCTGTTTAAACATGTCTGACACAGAGGAAACTACTTGTTCATTATGTTTGAAAGCCATGGTGGAGCCCCATAGGAGAATGTGTACTAAATGTATTGATTTCACCTTAAACAGTAAAGATCAGTCTTTGACTATAAAAGAAATATCACCAGAAGATTCTGACGAGGGGGAAGTTATGCCGACTAACTCTCCCCACGTGTCAGACCCTTCGCCTCCCGCTCAGGGGATGCACGCTAATATGGCGCCAATTACATCAGGGACGCCCATAGCGATTACTTTGCAGGACATGGCTGCAATCATGAATAATACCCTGTCAGAGGTATTAGCCAGATTGCCTGAATTAAGAGGCAAGCGCGATTGCTCTGGGGTTAGGAGAAATACAGAGCGCGCAGATGCTGTAAGGGCCATGTCTGATACTGCATCACAATATGCAGATCATGAGGACGGAGAGCTTCAGTCTGTGGGTGACATCTCTGATTCGGGGAAACCTGATTCAGAGATTTCTAATTTTAAATTTAAGCTTGAGAACCTCCGTGTGTTGCTTGGGGAGGTATTAGCTGCTCTGAATGACTGTAACACAGTTGCAGTACCAGAGAAATTGTCTAGGCTGGATAAATACTATGCGGTACCGGTGTGTACTGATGTTTTTCCTATACCTAAAAGGCTTACAGAAATTATTAGCAAGGAGTGGGATAGACCGGGGGTGCCTTTTTCCCCACCTCCTATATTTAGAAAAATGTTTCCAATAGACGCCACTACACGGGACTTATGGCAGACGGTCCCTAAGGTGGAGGGAGCAGTTTCTACTTTAGCAAAGCGTACTACTATCCCGGTTGAGGACAGTTGTGCTTTTTCAGATCCAATGGATAAAAAATTGGAGGATTACCTTAAGAAAATGTTTATTCAACAAGGTTTTATTTTACAGCCCCTTGCATGCATTGCGCCTGTCACGGCCGCGGCGGCATTCTGGTTTGAGGCCCTGGAAGAGGCCATCCATACAGCTCCATTGACTGAAATTATTGACAAGCTTAGAACACTTAAGCTAGCTAACTCATTTGTTTCTGATGCCATTGTTCATTTGACTAAACTAACGGCTAAGAATTCCGGATTCGCCATCCAAGCGCGTAGGGCGCTATGGCTTAAATCCAGGTCAGCTGACGTGACTTCGAAGTCTAAATTACTCAACATTCCTTTCAAGGGGCAGACCTTATTCGGGCCTGGTTTGAAGGAAATTATTGCTGACATTACTGGAGGTAAGGGTCACACTCTTCCTCAGGACAGGGCCAAAGCAAAGGCCAAACAGTCTAATTTTCTTGCCTTTCGAAATTTCAAGGCAGGTGCAGCATCAACTTCCTCCGCTTCAAAACAAGAGGGAACTTTTGCTCAATCTAAGCAGGCCTGGAAACCTAACCAGTCCTGGAACAAAGGCAAGCAGGCCAGAAAGCCTGCTGCTGCCTCTAAGACAGCATTAAGGAACGGCCCCCTATCCGGCGACGGATCTAGTAGGGGGCAGACTTTCTCTCTTCGCCCAGGCGTGGGCAAGAGATGTTCAGGATCCCTGGGCGTTGGAGATCATATCTCAGGGATATCTTCTGGACTTCAAAGCTTCCCCTCCACACGGGAGATTTCATCTTTCAAGGCTATCTACAAATCAGATAAAGAAAGAGGCATTCCTACGCTGTGTGCAAGACCTCCTAGTTATGGGAGTGATCCATCCAGTTCCGCGGACGGAAGAAGGACAGGGTTTTTATTCAAATCTGTTTGTGGTTCCCAAAAAAGAGGGAACCTTCAGACCAATTTTGGATCTAAAGATCTTAAACAAATTCCTCAGAGTTCCATCTTTCAAAATGGAAACTATTCGGATTATCCTACCCATGATCCAAGAAGGTCAGTACATGACCACAGTGGACTTAAAGGATGCCTACCTTCACATACCGATTCACAAAGATCATCATCGGTTTCTAAGGTTTGCCTTTCTAGACAGGCATTACCAATTTGTAGCTCTTCCCTTCGGGTTGGCTACAGCCCCGAGAATCTTTACAAAGTTTCTGGGCTCACTTCTGGCGGTTCTAAGACCGCGAGGCATAGCGGTGGCTCCGTATCTAGACGACATCCTGATACAGGCGTCAAGCTTTCAAGTTGCCAAGTCTCATACAGAGATAGTTCTGGCATTTCTGAGGTCGCACGGGTGGAAAGTGAACGAGGAAAAGAGTTCTCTATCCCCACTCACAAGAGTCTCCTTCTTAGGGACTCTTATAGATTCTGTAGAAATGAAAATTTACCTGACGGAGTCCAGGTTATGAAAACTTCTAAATGCTTGCCGTGTTCTTCACTCCATTCCGCGCCCTTCGGTAGCTCAGTGTATGGAGGTAATCGGCTTAATGGTAGCGGCAATGGACATAGTGCCATTTGCGCGCCTTCATCTCAGACCGCTGCAATTATGCATGCTGAGTCAGTGGAATGGGGATTACACAGATTTGTCCCCTCTGCTAAATCTGGATCAAGAGACCAGAGATTCTCTTCTCTGGTGGTTGTCTCGGGTACACCTGTCCAAGGGTATGACCTTTCGCAGGCCAGATTGGACAATTGTAACAACAGATGCCAGCCTTCTAGGTTGGGGTGCAGTCTGGAATTCCCTGAAGGCACAGGGATCGTGGACTCAGGAGGAGAAACTCCTTCCAATAAATATTCTGGAGTTAAGAGCGATATTCAATGCTCTTCTGGCTTGGCCTCAGTTAGCAACACTGAGGTTCATCAGATTTCAGTCGGACAACATCACGACTGTGGCTTACATCAACCATCAAGGGGGAACCAGGAGTTCCCTAGCGATGTTAGAAGTCTCAAAAATAATTTGCTGGGCAGAGTACCACTCTTGCCACCTGTCAACAATCCATATCCCAGGCGTGGAGAACTGGGAGGCGGATTTCTTTCATGTAATTAGCAAGAGTCCATGAGCTAGTGACGTATGGGATATACATTCCTACCAGGAGGGGCAAAGTTTCCCAAACCTCAAAATGCCTATAAATACAGCCCTCACCACACCCACAATTCAGTTTTTACAAACTTTGCCTCCGATGGAGGTGGTGAAGTAAGTTTGTGCTAGATTCTACGTTGATATGCGCTCCGCAGCAAGTTGGAGCCCGGTTTTCCTCTCAGCGTGCAGTGAATGTCAGAGGGATGTGAGGAGAGTATTGCCTATTTGAATGCAGTGATCTCCTTCTACGGGGTCTATTTCATAGGTTCTCTGTTATCGGTCGTAGAGATTCATCTCTTACCTCCCTTTTCAGATCGACGATATACTCTTATATATACCATTACCTCTGCTGATTCTCTTTTCAGTACTGGTTTGGCTTTCTACAAACATGTAGATGAGTGTCCTGGGGTAAGTAAATCTTATTTTCTGTGACACTCTAAGCTATGGTTGGGCACTTTGTTTATAAAGTTCTAAATATATGTATTCAAACATTTATTTGCCTTGACTCAGAATGTTCAACTTTCCTTATTTTCAGACAGTCAGTTTCATATTTGGGATAATGCATTTGATTTAATCATTTTTTCTTACCTTCAAAAATTTGACTTTTTTCCCTGTGGGCTGTTAGGCTCGCGGGGGCTGAAAATGCTTCATTTTATTGCGTCATTCTTGGCGCGGACTTTTTTGGCGAAAAAATTATTTTCCGTTTCCGGCGTCATACATGTCGCCGGAAGTTGCGTCATTTTTTGACGTTATTTTGCGCCAAAAATGTCGGCGTTCCGGATGTGGCGTCATTTTGGCGCCAAAAAGCATTTAGGCGCCAAATAATGTGGGCGTCTTATTGGCGCTAAAAAATATGGGCGTCGCTTTTTGTCTCCACATTATTTAAGTCTCATTTTTCATTGCTTCTGGTTGCTAGAAGCTTGTTTTTTGGCATTTTTTCTCATTCCTGAAACTGTCATTTATGGAATTTGATCAATTTTGCTTTATATATGTTGTTTTTTCTCTTACATATTGCAAGATGTCTCACGTTGCATCTGAGTCAGAAGATACTACAGGAAAATCGCTGTCTAGTGCTGGATCTACCAAAGCTAAGTGTATCTGCTGTAAACTTTTGGTAGCTATTCCTCCAGCTGTTGTTTGTATTGATTGTCATGACAAACTTGTTAAAGCAGATAATATTTCCTTTTGTAAAGTACCATTGCCTGTTGCAGTTCCTTCAACATCTAAGGTGCAGAATGTTCCTGATAACATAAGAGATTTTGTTTCTGAATCCATAAAGAAGGCTATGTCTGTTATTTCTCCTTCTAGTAAACGTAAAAAATCTTTTAAAACTTCTCTCCCTACAGATGAATTTTTAAATGAACATCATCATTCTGATTCTGATGACTCCTCTGGTTCAGAGGATTCTGTCTCAGAGGTTGATGCTGATAAATCTTCATATTTATTTAAAATGGAATTTATTCGTTCTTTACTTAAAGAAGTTCTAATTGCTTTAGAAATAGAGGATTCTGGTCCTCTTGATACTAATTCTAAACGTTTGGATAAGGTATTTAAATCTCCTGTGGTTATTCCAGAAGTTTTTCCTGTTCCTAATGCTATTTCTGCAGTAATTTCCAAAGAATGGGATAAATTGGGTAATTCATTTACTCCCTCTAAACGTTTTAAGCAATTATATCCTGTGCCGTCTGACAGATTAGAATTTTGGAACAAAATCCCTAAAGTTGATGGGGCTATTTCTACCCTTGCTAAACGTACTACTATTCCTACGTCAGATGGTACTTCGTTTAAGGATCCTTTAGATAGGAAAATTGAGTCCTTTCTAAGAAAAGCTTATCTGTGTTCAGGTAATCTTCTTAGACCTGCTATATCTTTGGCTGATGTTGCTGCAGCTTCAACTTTTTGGTTGGAAACCTTAGCGCAACAAGTAACACATCATGATTCTCATGATATTATTATTCTTCTTCAGCATGCTAATAATTTTATCTGTGATGCCATCTTTGATATTATCAGAGTTGATGTCAGGTTTATGTCTCTAGCTATTTTAGCTAGAAGAGCTTTATGGCTTAAGACTTGGAATGCTGATATGGCTTCTAAATCAACTCTACTTTCCATTTCTTTCCAGGGTAACAAATTATTTGGTTCTCAGTTGGATTCTATTATTTCAACTGTTACTGGTGGGAAAGGAACTTTTTTACCACAGGATAAAAAATCTAAGGGTAAAAACAGAGCTAATAATCGTTTTCGTTCCTTTCGTTTCAACAAAGAACAAAAACCTGATCCTTCATCCTCAGGAGCAGTTTCAGTTTGGAAACCATCTCCAATCTGGAATAAATCCAAGCCAGCCAGAAAGGCAAAGCCTGCTTCTAAGTCCACATGAAGGTGCGGCCCTCATTCCAGCTCAGCTGGTAGGGGGCAGGTTACGTTTTTTCAAAGAAATTTGGATCAATTCTGTTCACAATCTTTGGATTCAGAACATTGTTTCAGAAGGGTACAGAATTGGTTTCAAGATGAGACCTCCTGCAAAGAGATTTTTTCATTCCCGTGTCCCAGTAAATCCAGTAAAAGCTCAAGCATTTCTGAATTGTGTTTCAGATCTAGAGTTAACTGGAGTAATTATGCCAGTTCCAGTTCAGGAACAGGGGATGGGGTTTTATTCAAATCTCTTCATTGTACCAAAGAAGGAGAATTCCTTCAGACCAGTTCTGAATCTAAAAATATTGAATCGTTATGTAAGGATACCAACATTCAAGATGGTAACTGTAAGGACTATTTTGCCTTTTGTTCAGCAAGGGAATTATATGTCCACAATAGATTTACAGGATGCATATCTGCATATTCCGATTCATCCGGATCATTATCGGTTCCTGAGATTCTCTTTTCTGGACAAGCATTACCAGTTTGTGGCTCTGCCGTTTGGCCTTGCTACAGCTCCAAGAATTTTTACAAAGGTTCTCGGTGCCCTTCTGTCTGTAATCAGAGAACAGGGTATTGTGGTATTTCCTTATTTGGACGATATCTTGGTACTTGCTCAGTCTTTACATTTAGCAGAATTTCATACGAATCGACTTGTGTTGTTTCTTCAAGATCATGGTTGGAGGATCAATTTACCAAAAAGTTCATTGATTCCTCAGACAAGGGTAACCTTTCTGGGTTTCCAAATAGATTCAGTGTCCATGACTCTGTCTTTAACAGACAAGAGGCGTCTAAAACTGATGGCAGCTTGTCGAAACCTTCAGTCACAATCATTCCCTTCGGTAGCCTTATGCATGGAAATTCTAGGTCTTATGACTGCTGCATCGGACGCGATCCCCTTTGCTCGTTTTCACATGCGACCTCTTCAGCTTTGTATGCTGAATCAATGGTGCAAGGATTACACAAAGATATCTCAATTAATATCTTTAAAACCGATTGTTCGACACTCTCTAACGTGGTGGACAGATCACCATCGTTTAATTCAGGGGGCTTCTTTTGTGCTGTAATTTCAACAGATGCAAGTCTCACAGGTTGGGGAGCTGTGTGGGGATCTCTGACGGCACAAGGAGTTTGGGAATCTCAGGAGGTGAGATTACCGATCAATATTTTGGAACTCCGTGCAATTTTCAGAGCTCTTCAGTTTTGGCCTCTTCTGAAGAGAGAATCGTTCATTTGTTTTCAGACAGACAATGTCACAACTGTGGCATACATCAATCATCAAGGAGGAACTCACAGTCCTCTGGCTATGAAAGAAGTATCTCGAATTTTGGTTTGGGCGGAATCCAGCTCCTGTCTAATCTCTGCGGTTCATATCCCAGGTGTAGACAATTGGGAAGCGGATTATCTCAGTCGCCAAACGTTGCATCCGGGCGAATGGTCTCTTCACCCAGAGGTATTTCTTCAGATCATTCAAATGTGGGAACTTCCAGAAATAGATTTGATGGCGTCCCATCTAAACAAGAAACTTCCCAGGTATCTGTCCAGATCCCGGGATCCTCAGGCGGAGGCAGTGGATGCATTATCACTTCCTTGGAAGTATCATCCTGCCTATATCTTTCCGCCCCTAGTTCTTCTTCCAAGAGTAATCTCCAAGATTCTGAAAGAATGCTCGTTTGTTCTGCTGGTAGCTCCGGCATGGCCTCACAGGTTTTGGTATGCGGATCTTGTCCGGATGGCCTCTTGCCAACCGTGGACTCTTCCGTTAAGACCAGACCTTCTGTCACAAGGTCCTTTTTTCCATCAGGATCTGAAATCCTTAAATTTAAAGGTATGGAGATTGAACGCTTGATTCTTCGTCAAAGAGGTTTCTCTGACGCTGTGATTAATACTATGTTACAGGCTCGTAAATCTGTATCTAGAGAGATATATTATAGAGTCTGGAAGACTTATATTTCTTGGTGTATTTCTCATCATTTTTCTTGGCATTCTTTCAGAATTCCGAGAATTTTACAGTTTCTTCAGGATGGTTTAGATAAAGGTTTGTCCGCAAGTTCCTCTGCTCTTTCTGTTCTTTTTCACAGAAAGATTGCTATTCTTCCTGATATTCATTGTTTTGTACAAGCTTTGGTTCGTATAAAACCTGTCATTAAGTCAATTTCTCCTCCTTGGAGTTTGAATTTGGTTCTGGGGGCTCTTCAAGCTCCTCCGTTTGAACCTATGCATTCATTGGACATTAAATTACTTTCTTGTAAAGTTTTGTTCCTTTTGGCCATCTCTTCTGCCAGAAGAGTTTCTGAATTATCTGCTCTTTCTTGTGAGTCTCCTTTTCTGATTTTTCATCAGGATAAGGCGGTGTTGCGAACTTCTTTTGAATTTTTACCTAAAGTTGTGAATTCCAACAACATTAGTAGAGAAATTGTGGTTCCTTCATTATGTCCTAATCCTAAGAATTCTAAGGAGAAATCATTGCATTCTTTGGATGTTGTTAGAGCTTTGAAATATTATGTTGAAGCTACTAAATCTTTCAGAAAGACTTCTAGTCTATTTGTTATCTTTTCCGGTTCTAGAAAAGGCCAGAAAGCTTCTGCCTTTTCTTTGGCATCTTGGTTGAAATCTTTAATTCATCTTGCCTATGTTGAGTCGGGTAAAACTCCGCCTCAGAGAATTACAGCTCATTCTACTAGGTCAGTTTCTACTTCCTGGGCGTTTAGGAATGAAGCTTCGGTTGATCAGATTTGCAAAGCAGCAACTTGGTCCTCTTTGCATACTTTTACTAAATTCTACCATTTTGATGTATTTTCTTCTTCTGAAGCAGTTTTTGGTAGAAAAGTACTTCAGGCAGCGGTTTCAGTTTGAATCTTCTGCTTATGTTTTTCGTTAAACTTTATTTTGGGTGTGGATTATTTTCAGCAGGAATTGTCTGTCTTTATTTTATCCCTCCCTCTCTAGTGACTCTTGTGTGGAAAGATCCACATCTTGGGTAATCATTATCCCATACGTCACTAGCTCATGGACTCTTGCTAATTACATGAAAGAAAACATAATTTATGTAAGAACTTACCTGATAAATTCATTTCTTTCATATTAGCAAGAGTCCATGAGGCCCGCCCTTTTTTTGTGGTGGTTATGATTTTGTATAAAGCACAATTATTCCAATTCCTTATTTTATATGCTTTCGCACTTTTTTATCACCCCACTTCTTGGCTATTCGTTAAACTGAATTGTGGGTGTGGTGAGGGGTGTATTTATAGGCATTTTGAGGTTTGGGAAACTTTGCCCCTCCTGGTAGGAATGTATATCCCATACGTCACTAGCTCATGGACTCTTGCTAATATGAAAGAAATGAATTTATCAGGTAAGTTCTTACATAAATTATGTTTTTCTAAGTCGTCAGACTTTCCATCCGGGGGAGTGGGAACTCCATCCGGAGGTGTTTGCTCAGTTGATTCATCGTTGGGGCAAACCAGAGTTGGATCTCATGGCGTCTCGCCAGAACGCCAAGCTTCCTTGTTACGGATCCAGGTCCAGGGACCCAGAAGCGACGCTGATAGATGCGCTAGCAGCGCCTTGGTTCTTCAACCTGGCTTATGTGTTTCCACCGTTTCCTCTGCTCCCTCGACTGATTGCCAAAATCAAACAGGAGAGAGCATCGGTGATTCTGATAGCACCTGCGTTGCCACGCAGGACTTGGTATGCAGACCTAGTGGACATGTCATCCTTTCCACCATGGACTCTGCCTCTAAGACAGGACCTTCTGATACAAGGTCCTTTCAATCATCCAAATCTAATTTCTCTGAGACTGCATGGAGATTGAACGCTTGATTCTATCAAAGCGTGGCTTCTCCGAGTCAGTCATTGATACTTTAATACAGGCACGAAAGCCTGTTACCAGGAAAATCTACCACAAGATATGGAGTAAATATCTTTATTGGTGTGAATCCAAGACTTACTCATGGAGTAAAGTTAGGATTCCTAGAATATTGTCTTTTCTCCAAGAGGGCTTGGACAAAGGATTATCAGCTAGTTCCTTAAAGGTACAGATTTCTGCTCTGTCTATTCTTTTGCACAAGCAACTGGCAGAGGTTCCAGACGTCCAGGCATTTTGCCAGGCTTTGGTTAGATTTAAGCCTGTGTTTAAACCTGTTGCTCCCCCGTGGAGCTTAAACTTGGTTCTTAAGGTTCTTCAAGGAGTTCCGTTTGAACCCCTTCATTCCATTGATATTAAACTTTTATCTTGGAAAGTTCTGTTTTTGATGGCTATTTCCTCGGCTCGGAGAGTCTCTGAGCTATCTGCCTTACAATGTGATTCTCCCTATCTGATTTTTCATGCAGATAAGGTAGTTCTGCCTACCAAACCTGGGTTTTTACCTAAGGTGGTTTCTAACAAGAATATCAATCAAGAGATTGTTGTTCCATCGTTGTGCCCTAATCCTTCTTCAAAGAATGAAGTCTTTTACATAATCTGGACGTAGTCCGTGCCTTGAAGTTTTACTTACAAGCTACTAAGGATTTTCGTCAAACATCTTTCCTGTTTGTCGTTTACTCTGGACAGAGGAGAGGTCAAAAAGCTTCGGCAACCTCTCTTTCCTTTTGGCTTCGGAGCGTAATAAGCCTAGCCTATGAGACTGCTGGACAGCAGCCCCCTGAAAGGATTACAGCTCATTCTACTAGAGCTGTGGCTTCCACCTGGGCCTTCAAAAATGAGGCCTCTGTTGAACAGATATGCAAGGCTGCGACTTGGTCTTTGCTTCACACTTTTTCAAAATTTTACAAATTTTATACTTTTGCTTCTTCGGAGGCTGTGTTTGGGAGAAAGGTTCTTCAGGCAGTGGTTCCTTCCGCTTAATCCTGCCTTGTCCCTCCCATCATCCGTGTACTTTAGCTTTGGTATTGGTATCCCACAAGTAATGGATGATCCGTGGACTGGATACACTTAACAAGAGAAAACATAATTTATGCTTACCTGATAAATTTATTTCTCTTGTAGTGTATCCAGTCCACAGCCCGCCCTGTCCTTTTAAGGCAGGTCTAAATTTTAATTAAACTAGTCACCACTGCACCCTATGGTTTCTCCTTTCTCTGTTTGTTTTCGGTCGAATTACTGGATATGACAGTTAGGGGAGGAGCTATATAGCAGCTCTGCTGTGGGTGATCCTCTTGCAACTTCCTGTTGGGAAGGAGAATATCCCACAAGTAATGGATGATCCGTGGACTGGATACACTACAAGAGAAATAAATTTATCAGGTAAGCATAAATTATGTTTTTACTCATGCCGGTTATAGATTAATTTTATTTTTATATTTGTGCTAAGCACTATTTTTAATTTTGTTTCTCCTTTTCAGCAACACAAAATATAGAGATAAACAAATATATATACCGGTGTGTATATATACACAAATAAATATATATATATATATATATATATATATATATGCATGCACGTATATGCATAAACATCTATCCTTGTACAAACTCATGTATTTGCACACACATACATGCATGCACACACATGGATAGACTCATACCAATGTACACACATACACTCACAGAAAGAGGCACCTACATGCTCACACAAGTACTCACAGACAGAAGCACCTGCATGCTCACAGAGGTACTCAGACAGATGTGATTGCATGCTCACACAGGTACTCACAGAGACACCTGTATGCTCACACAGGTACTCACAGACAGAAGCACCTGCATGCTCACACAGGTACTCACAGACAGATGTGATTGCATGCTCACACAGGTACTCACAGACAGAGGCACCTGTATGCTCACACAGGTACTCACAGACAGAAGCACCTGCATGCTCACACAGGTACTCACAGACAGATGTGATTGCATGCTCACACAGGTACCCACAGACAGAGCTACCTGCATGCTAACACAGGTACCCACAGACAGAGCTACCTGCATGCTCACACAGGTACCCACAGACAGAGCTACCTGCATGCTCACACAGGTACTCACAGACAGATGTGATTGCATGCTCACACAGGTACTCACAGACAGAGGCACCTGTATGCTCACACAGGTACTCACAGACGGAGCTACCTGCATGCTCACACAGGTACTCACAGACAGAAGCACCTGCATGCTCACACAGGTACTCACAGACAGATGTGATTGCATGCTCACACAGGTACTCACAGACAGAAGCACCTGCGTGCTCACACAGGTACTCACAGACAGATGTGATTGCATGCTCACACAGGTACTCACAGACAGAGGCACCTGTATGCTCACACAGGTACTCACAGACAGAGCTACCTGCATGCTCACACAGGTACTCAGACAGAGCTACCTGCATGCTCACACAGGTACTCACAGACAGATGTGATTGCATGCTCACACAGGTACCCACAGACAGAGCTACCTGCATGCTCACACAGGTACCCACAGACAGAGCTACCTGCATGCTCACACAGGTACCCACAGACAGAGCTACCTGCATGCTCACACAGGTACCCACAGACAGAGCTACCTGCATGCTCACACAGGTACTCACAGACAGATGTGATTGCATGCTCACACAGGTACCCACAGACAGAGCTACCTGCATGCTCACACAGGTACCCACAGACAGAGCTACCTGCATGCTCACACAGGTACTCAGACAGAGCTACCTGCATGCTCACACAGGTACTCACAGACAGATGTGATTGCATGCTCACATAGGTACTCACAGGTACTCACAGACAGAGGCACCTGTATGCTCACACAGGTACTCACAGACAGAGCTACCTGCATGCTCACACAGGTACTCACAGACAGATGTGATTGCATGCTCACACAGGTACCCACAGACAGAGCTACCTGCATGCACGGATGAAGGCGTGAGCCGAAACGCGTCTGACCATTCCATTCACACAGGTACTCACAGACAAATGTTGACTGCATGCTCACACAGGTACTCACAGACAGAGCTACCTGCATGCTCACACAGGTACTCACAGACAGAGCTACCTGCATGCTCACACAAGTACTCACAGACAGAGCTACCTGCATGCTCACACACAAGTACTCACAGGCAGAGCTACCTGCATGCTCACACAGGTACTCACAGACAGAGGCAACTGCATGCTCACACAGGTACTCACAGACAGATGTGATTGCATGCTCACACAGGTACCCACAGACAGAGCTACCTGCATGCTCACACAGGTACCCACAGACAGATGTGATTGCATGCTCACACAGGTACTCACAGAGGCACCTGTATGCTCACACAGGTACCCACAGACAGAGCTACCTGCATGCTCACACAGGTACTCACAGACAGATGTGATTGCATGCTCACACAGGTACTCACAGACAGAGGCACCTGTATGCTCACACAGGTACTCACAGACAGAGCTACCTGCATGCTCACACAGGTACTCAGACAAATGTTGACTGCATGCTCACACAGGTACTCACAGACAGAGGCACCTGCATGCTCACACAGGTACTCACAGACAGAGGCAACTGCATGCTCACCACACACCACTACTTACATTAGTGTTTAGACTGGACGTGGTCTTCACAGGCTGTGATTGTGTCACATTTGTTTGCAGCACTGGCTGGATGGGTCCTGTCTCTATCTTTGGATATTTTCTTGTTGGATCGTTTCTGAATAAGGTGCTGATGAGTCCCATTGTGCCAACACTTGTACAACAGGAGAAACTAGAAGGCGATTTCAGGTAAATGAGAAATAAGTGGCAGAGAAATGAGCATGACATGAAGAACTGAGCTGGTACTTATATCTCTTGAAGAATTCCTGTGCCACATATGTGTTTCTTTGTATACTTATAAAGTCATGTAAAAACCACTGTGTGTGTGCGTTTTGTTTGTGTATATAGCTCTGTGTCACTTGGGGTGTGTGTGTATATATAGCCCTGTGTCACTTGGTGTGTGTGTGTATATATAGCCCTGTGTCACTTGGTGTGTGTGTGTATATATAGCCCTGTGTCACTTGGTGTGTGAGTGTATATATAGCCCTGTGTCACTTGGTGTGTGTGTGTATATATAGCCCTGTATCACTTGGTGTGTGTGTGTGTATATAGCTCTGTGTCACTTGGGGTGTGTGTGTATATATAGCCCTGTGTCACTTGGTGTGTGTGTGTATATATAGCCCTGTGTCACTTGGTGTGTGTGTGTGTATATATAGCCCTGTGTCACTTGGTGTGTGAGTGTATATATAGCCCTGTGTCACTTGGTGTGTGTGTGTATATATAGCCCTGTGTCACTTGGTGTGTGAGTGTATATATAGCCCTGTGTAACTTGGTGTGTGTGTGTGTGTATATATAGCCCTGTGTCACTTGGTGTGTGTATATATAGCCCTGTGTCACTTGGTGTGTGTGTATATATAGCCCTGTGTCACTTGGTGTGTGTGTATATATAGCCCTGTGTCACTTGGTGTGTGTGTATATATAGCCCTGTGTAACTTGGTGTGTGTGTGTGTATATATAGCCCTGTGTCACTTGGTGTGTGTATATATAGCCCTGTGTCACTTGGTGTGTGTGTATATATAGCCCTGTGTCACTTGGTGTGTGTGTATATATAGCCCTGTGTCACTTGGTGTGTGTGTGTATATATAGCCCTGTATCACTTGGTGTGTGTGTGTATATATAGCCCTGTGTCACTTGGTGTGTGTGTATATATAGCCCTGTGTCACTTGGTGTGTGTGTGTATATATAGCCCTGTGTCACTTGGTGTGTGTGTGTATAGCCCTGTATCACTTGGTGTGTGTGTGTGTATATATAGCCCTGTATCACTTGGTGTGTGTGTGTGTGTATAGCCCTGTATCACTTGGTGTGTGTGTGTATATAGCCCTGTGTCACTTGGTGTGTGTGTGTGTATAGCCCTGTATCACTTGGTGTGTGTGTGTATATAGCCCTGTATCACTTGGTGTGTGTGTGTATATAGCCCTGTGTCACTTGGTGTGTGTGTGTATATAGCCCTTTGTCACTTGGTGTGTGTGTGTATATAGCCCTGTGTCACTTGGTGTGTGTGTGTATATAGCCCTGTGTCACTTGGTGTGTGTGTGTGTATAGCCCTGTATCACTTGGTGTGTGTGTGTATATAGCCCTGTGTCACTTGGTGTGTGTGTGTGTATAGCCCTGTATCACTTGGTGTGTGTGTGTATATAGCCCTGTATCACTTGGTGTGTGTGTGTATATAGCCCTGTGTCACTTGGTGTGTGTGTGTATATAGCCCTTTGTCACTTGGTGTGTGTGTGTATATAGCCCTTTGTCACTTGGTGTGTGTGTGTATATAGCCCTGTGTCACTTGGTGTGTGTGTGTATAGCCCTGTGTCACTTGGTGTGTGTGTATATAGCCCTGTATCACTTGGTGTGTGTGTATATAGCCCTGTGTCACTTGGTGTGTGTGTATATAGCCCTGTATCACTTGGTGTGTGTGTATATAGCCCTGTGTCACTTGGTGTGTGTGTGTATATAGCCCTGTGTCACTTGGTGTGTGTGTGTATAGCCCTGTGTCACTTGGTGTGTGTGTATATAGCCCTGTGTCACTTGGTGTGTGTGTGTATATATAGCCCTGTGTCACTTGGTGTGTGTGTGTGTATAGCCCTGTATCACTTGGTGTGTGTGTGTATATAGCCCTGTATCACTTGGTGTGTGTGTATATAGCCCTGTATCACTTGGTGTGTGTGTGTATATAGCCCTGTGTCACTTGGTGTGTGTGTGTATATAGCCCTGTGTCACTTGGTGTGTGTGTGTGTATATAGCCCTGTGTCACTTGGTGTGTGTGTGTATATATAGCCCTGTATCACTTGGTGTGTGTGTATATAGCCCTGTGTCACTTGGTGTGTGTGTGTGTATATAGCCCTGTGTCACTTGGTGTGTGTGTATATAGCCCTGTATCACTTGGTGTGTGTGTATATAACCCTGTGTCACTTGGTGTGTGTGTATATATAGCCCTTTGTCACTTGGTGTGTGTGTGTATATAGCCCTGTGTCACTTGGTGTGTGTGTGTATATAGCCCTGTGTCACTTGGTGTGTGTGTGTGTATATAGCCCTGTGTCACTTGGTGTGTGTGTATATAGCCCTGTATCACTTGGTGTGTGTGTGTATATAGCCCTGTGTCACTTGGTGTGTGTGTATATATAGCCCTGTGTCACTTGGTGTGTGTATATATAGCCCTGTGTCACTTGGTGTGTGTATATATAGCCCTGTGTCACTTGGTGTGTGTGTGTGTATATAGCCCTGTGTCACTTGGTGTGTGTGTGTATAGCCCTGTGTCACTTGGTGTGTGTGTGTATATAGCCCTGTGTCACTTGGTGTGTGTGTGTATATATAGCCCTGTGTCACTTGGTGTGTGTATATATAGCCCTGTGTCACTTGGTGTGTGTGTGTATATAGCCCTGTGTCACTTGGTGTGTGTGTGTATATATAGCCCTGTGTCACTTGGTGTGTGTGTGTGTATATATAGCCCTGTGTCACTTGGTGTGTGTGTATATATAGCCCTGTGTCACTTGGTGTGTGTGTGTGTATATATAGCCCTGTGTCACTTGGTGTGTGTGTGTATATAGCCCTGTGTCACTTGCTGTGTGTGTGTGTATATATAGCCTTGTGTCACTTGGTGTGTGTGTATATAGCCCTATGTCACTTGGTGTGTGTGTGTATATATAGCCCTGTGTCACTTGGTGTGTGTGTGTATATATAGCCCTGTGTCACTTGGTGTGTGTGTGTATATATAGCCCTGTGTCACTTGGTGTGTGTGTGTGTATATAGCCCTGTGTCACTTGGTGTGTGTGTGTGTATATATAGCCCTGTGTCACTTGGTGTGTGTGTGTATAGCCCTGTGTCACTTGGTGTGTGTGTGTGTATATAGCCCTGTGTCACTTGGTGTGTGTGTGTATATAGCCCTGTGTCACTTGGTGTGTGTGTGTATAGCCCTGTGTCACTTGGTGTGTGTGTGTGTATATAGCCCTGTGTCACTTGGTGTGTGTATATATAGCCCTGTGTCACTTGGTGTGTGTGTGTATAGCCCTGTGTCACTTGGTGTGTGTGTGTGTATATAGCCCTGTGTCACTTGGTGTGTGTATATATAGCCCTGTGTCACTTGGTGTGTGTGTGTATATAGCCCTGTGTCACTTGGTGTGTGTGTGTGTATATAGCCCTGTGTCACTTGGTGTGTGTGTGTATATAGCCCTGTGTCACTTGGTGTGTGTGTGTGTGTATATATAGCCCTGTGTCACTTGGTGTGTGTGTGTATAGCCCTGTGTCACTTGGTGTGTGTGTGTATAGCCCTGTGTCACTTGGTGTGTGTGTGTGTATATAGCCCTGTGTCACTTGGTGTGTGTGTGTATATAGCCCTGTGTCACTTGGTGTGTGTGTGTATATATAGCCCTGTGTCACTTGGTGTGTGTGTGTATATAGCCCTGTGTCACTTGGTGTGTGTGTGTGTATATATAGCCCTGTGTCACTTGGTGTGTGTGTGTATATAGCCCTGTGTCACTTGGTGTGTGTGTGTGTATATAGCCCTGTGTCACTTGGTGTGTGTGTGTATATATAGCCCTGTGTCACTTGGTGTGTGTGTATATAGCCCTGTATCACTTGGTGTGTGTGTGTATATATAGCCCTGTGTCACTTGGTGTGTGTGTGTGTATATAGCCCTGTGTCACTTGGTGTGTGTGTGTATATAGCCCTGTGTCACTTGGTGTGTGTGTGTATATATAGCCCTGTGTCACTTGGTGTGTGTGTGTATATAGCCCTGTGTCACTTGGTGTGTGTGTATATAGCCCTGTGTCACTTGGTGTGTGTGTGTATATAGCCCTGTGTCACTTGGTGTGTGTGTGTGTATATATAGCCCTGTGTCACTTGGTGTGTGTGTATATATAGCCCTGTGTCACTTGGTGTGTGTGTGTATATAGCCCTGTGTCACTTGGTGTGTGTGTGTATATAGCCCTGTGTCACTTGGTGTGTGTGTGTGTATATAGCCCTGTGTCACTTGGTGTGTGTGTGTATATATAGCCCTGTGTCACTTGGTGTGTGTGTGTATATATAGCCCTGTGTCACTTGGTGTGTGTGTGTGTATATAGCCCTGTGTCACTTGGTGTGTGTGTGTGTATATAGCCCTGTGTCACTTGGTGTGTGTGTGTGTATATATAGCCCTGTGTCACTTGGTGTGTGTGTGTATATAGCCCTGTGTCACTTGGTGTGTGTGTGTGTATATAGCCCTGTGTCACTTGGTGTGTGTGTGTATATATAGCCCTGTGTCACTTGGTGTGTGTGTGTGTATATAGCCCTGTGTCACTTGGTGTGTGTGTGTGTATATAGCCCTGTGTCACTTGGTGTGTGTGTGTGTATATAGCCCTGTGTCACTTGGTGTGTGTGTGTATATATAGCCCTGTGTCACTTGGTGTGTGTGTGTGTATATAGCCCTGTGTAACTTGGTGTGTGTGTGTGTATATAGCCCTGTGTCACTTGGTGTGTGTGTGTATATAGCCCTGTGTCACTTGGTGTGTGTGTGTGTATATAGCCCTGTGTCACTTGGTGTGTGTGTGTGTGTATAGCCCTGTGTCACTTGGTGTGTGTGTGTATATAGCCCTGTGTCACTTGGTGTGTGTGTGTGTATATAGCCCTGTGTCACTTGGTGTGTGTGTATATAGCCCTGTGTCACTTGGTGTGTGTATATATAGCCCTGTGTCACTTGGTGTGTGTGTGTGTATATATAGCCCTGTGTCACTTGGTGTGTGTGTGTATATAGCCCTGTGTCACTTGGTGTGTGTGTGTATATAGCCCTGTGTCACTTGGTGTGTGTGTATATATAGCCCTGTGTCACTTGGTGTGTGTGTATATAGCCCTGTGTCACTTGGTGTGTGTGTGTATATAGCCCTGTATCACTTGGTGTGTGTGTATATATAGCCCTGTGTCACTTGGTGTGTGTGTATATAGCCCTGTGTCACTTGGTGTGTGTGTGTGTATATATAGCCCTGTGTCACTTGGTGTGTGAGTGTATATATAGCCCTGTGTCACTTGGTGTGTGTGTGTGTATATAGCCCTGTGTCACTTGGTGTGTGTGTGTATATAGCCCTGTGTCACTTGGTGGTGTGTGTGTATATAAGCCCTGTGTCACTTGGTGTGTGTGTGTATATATAGCCCTGTGTCACTTGGTGTGTGTGTGTATATAGCCCTGTGTCACTTGGTGTGTGTGTGTATATAGCCCTGTGTCACTTGTGTGTGTGTATATAGCCCTGTGTCACTTGGTGTGTGTGTATATAGCCCTGTGTCACTTGGTGTGTGTGTGTATATATAGCCCTGTGTCACTTGGTGTGTGTGTATATAGCCCTGTGTCACTTGGTGTGTGTGTATATAGCCCTGTGTCACTTGGTGTGTGTGTGTATATATAGCCCTGTGTCACTTGGTGTGTGTGTATATATTAGCCCTGTGTCACTTGGTGTGTGTGTAAGCCTTGTGTCCTGGTGTGTGTATAGTAGCCCTGTGTCACTTGGTGTGTGTGTATATATAGCCTGTGTCACTTGGTGTGTGTATATAGCCCTGTGTCACTTGGTGTGTGTGTATATAGCCCTGTGTCACTTGGTGTGTGTGTGTATATATAGCCCTGTGTCACTTGGTGTGTGTGTGTATATATAGCCCTGTGTCACTTGGTGTGTGTGTGTATATAGCCCTGTGTCACTTGGTGTGTGTGTATATAGCCCTGTGTCACTTGGTGTGTGTGTGTATATAGCCCTGTGTCACTTGGTGTGTGTGTGTATATAGCCCTGTGTCACTTGGTGTGTGTGTGTGTGTATATAGCCCTGTGTCACTTGGTGTGTGTGTGTGTATATATAGCCCTGTGTCACTTGGTGTGTGTGTATATATAGCCCTGTGTCACTTGGTGTGTGTGTGTATATATAGCCCTGTGTCACTTGGTGTGTGTGTGTGTATATAGCCCTGTGTCACTTGGTGTGTGTGTATATATAGCCCTGTGTCACTTGGTGTGTGTGTGTATATAGCCCTGTGTCACTTGGTGTGTGTGTATATATAGCCCTGTGTCACTTGGTGTGTGTGTGTATATAGCCCTGTGTCACTTGGTGTGTGTGTATATATAGCCCTGTGTCACTTGGTGTGTGTGTATATATAGCCCTGTGTCACTTGGTGTGTGTGTATATATAGCCCTGTGTCACTTGGTGTGTGTGTGTGTATATATAGCCCTGTGTCACTTGGTGTGTGTGTGTGTGATATATAGCCCTGTGTCACTTGGTGTGTGTGTATATATAGCCCTGTGTCACTTGGTGTGTGTGTGTGTACATATAGCCCTGTGTCACTTGGTGTGTGTGTGTATATATAGCCCTGTGTCACTTGGTGTGTGTGTGTATATAGCCCTGTGTCACTTGGTGTGTGTGTGTATATAGCCCTGTGTCACTTGGTGTGTGTGTATATATAGCCCTGTGTCACTTGGTGTGTGTGTGTATATAGCCCTGTGTCACTTGGTGTGTGTGTGTATATAGCCCTGTGTCACTTGGTGTGTGTGTGTATATATAGCCCTGTGTCACTTGGGTGTGTGTGTGTGTGTGTATATAGCCCTGTGTCACTTGGTGTGTGTGTGTGTATATAGCCCTGTGTCACTTGGTGTGTGTGTATATAGCCCTGTGTCACTTGGTGTGTGTGTGTGTATATAGCCCTGTGTCACTTGGTGTGTGTGTGTGTGTGTATATAGCCCTGTGTCACTTGGTGTGTGTGTATATATAGCCCTGTGTCACTTGGTGTGTGTGTGTATATAGCCCTGTGTCACTTGGTGTGTGTGTATATATAGCCCTGTGTCACTTGGTGTGTGTGTGTATATAGCCCTGTGTCACTTGGTGTGTGTGTGTGTATATAGCCCTGTGTCACTTGGTGTGTGTGTGTATATAGCCCTGTGTCACTTGGTGTGTGTGTGTATATATAGCCCTGTGTCACTTGGTGTGTGTGTGTGTGTATATAGCCCTGTGTCACTTGGTGTGTGTGTATATATAGCCCTGTGTCACTTGGTGTGTGTGTATATAGCCCTGTGTCACTTGGTGTGTGTGTGTATATATAGCCCTGTGTCACTTGGTGTGTGTGTATATAGCCCTGTGTCACTTGGTGTGTGTGTGTATATAGCCCTGTGTCACTTGGTGTGTGTGTGTATATATAGCCCTGTGTCACTTGGTGTGTGTGTGTATATATAGCCCTGTGTCACTTGGTGTGTGTGTGTATATAGCCCTGTGTCACTTGGTGTGTGTGTGTGTATATAGCCCTGTGTCACTTGGTGTGTGTGTGGTATATAGCCCTGTGTCACTTGGTGTGTGTGTGTATATAGCCCTGTGTCACTTGGTGTGTGTGTGTGTATATAGCCCTGTGTCACTTGGTGTGTGTGTGTATATATAGCCCTGTGTCACTTGGTGTGTGTGTGTGTGTATATATAGCCCTGTGTCACTTGGTGTGTGTGTATATAGCCCTGTGTCATTGGGTTGTGTGTTGTATATATAGCCCTGTGTTCACCTTGTTGGTGTGTGTATATAGCCCTGTGTCACTTGGTGTGTGTGTGTATATAGCCCTGTGTCACTTGGTGTGTGTGTGTATATAGCCCTGTGTCACTTGTGTGTGTGTGTGTATATATAGCCCTGTGTCACTTGGTGTGTGTGTATATAGCCCTGTGTCACTTGGTGTGTGTGTATATATAGCCCTGTGTCACTTGGTGTGTGTGTGTTGTATAGCCCTGTGTCACTTGGTGTGTGTGTGTATATAGCCCTGTGTCACTTGGCTGTGTGTGTATATAGCCCTGTGTCACTTGGTGCTGTGTGTGTGTGTATAGCCCTGTGTCACTTGGTTGTGTGTGTTATAGCCCCTGTGTCACTTGGTGTGTGTGTGTATATAGCCCTGTGTCACTTGGTGTGTGTATATAGCCCTGTGTCACTTGGTGTGTGTGTGTGTATATAGCCCTGTGTCACTTGGTGTGTGTGTTATATAAGCCCTGTGTCACTTGGTTTGTGTGTGTATATAGCCCTGTGTCACTTGGTGTGTGTATATATAGCCCTGTGTCACTTGGTGTGTGTGTATATATAGCCCTGTGTCACTTGGTGTGTGTGTATAGCCCTGTGTCACTTGGTGTGTGTGTGTATATAGCCCTGTGTCACTTGGTGTGTCTGTATATAGCCCTGTGTCACTTGGTGTGTGTGTGTGTGTGTGTGTATATAGCCCTGTGTCACTTTGTGTGTCTGTATATAGCCCTGTGTCACTTGGTGTGTGTGTGTATATAGCCCTGTGTCACTTGGTGTGTGTGTATATAGCCCTGTGTCACTTGGTGTGTGTGTATATATAGCCCTGTGTCACTTGGTGTGTGTGTATATAGCCCTGTGTCACTTGGTGTGTGTGTGTATATAGCCCTGTGTCACTTGGTGTGTGTGTGTATATAGCCCTGTGTCACTTGGTGTGTGTGTGTATATAGCCCTGTGTCACTTGGTGTGTGTGTGTGTATATAGCCCTGTGTCACTTGGTGTGTGTGTATATAGCCCTGTGTCACTTGGTGTGTGTGTGTATATATAGCCCTGTGTCACTTGGTGTGTGTGTATATAGCCCTGTGTCACTTGGTGTGTGTGTGTGTATATAGCCCTGTGTCACTTGGTGTGTGTGTGTGTATATAGCCCTGTGTCACTTGGTGTGTGTATATAGCCCTGTGTCACTTGGTGTGTGTGTATATAGCCCTGTGTCACTTGGTGTGTGTGTGTATATATAGCCCTGTGTCACTTGGTGTGTGTGTGTATATATAGCCCTGTGTCACTTGGTGTGTGTGTGTATATAGCCCTGTGTCACTTGGTGTGTGTGTGTATATATAGCCCTGTGTCACTTGGTGTGTGTGTGTATATATAGCCCTGTGTCACTTGGTGTGTGTGTGTGTATATATAGCCCTGTGTCACTTGGTGGTGGGTGGTTATAGCCCTGTGTCACTTGTGGTGTGTGTATATATAGCCCTGTGTCACTTGGTGTGTGGTGTATATATAGCCCTGTGTCCACTTGGTGTGTGTGTGTGTATATAGCCCTGTGTCACTTGGTGTGTGTGTGTATATAGCCCTGTGTCACTTGGTGTTGTATATAATATAGCCCTGTGTCAATTGGTGTGTGTGTGTATATAGCCCTGTGTCACTTGGTTTGTGTGTGTTTTTATAGCCCTGTGTCACTTGGTGTGTGTGTGTATATAGCCCTGTGTCACTTGGGTGTGTGTGTATATAGCCCTGTGTCACTTGGTGTGTGTGTGTGTATATAGCCCTGTGTCACTTGGTGTGTGTGTGTGTGTATAGCCCTGTGTCACTTTGTGTGTGTGTGTATATAGCCCTGTGTCACTTGGTGTGTGTGTGTATATATAGCCCTGTGTCACTTGGGTGTGTGTGTGTATATAGCGCCGTGTGTCACTTGGGTGTGTGTGTATATAGCCCTGTGTCAATTGGTGTGTGTGTATATATAGCCCTGTGTCATCTTGGTGGTGTGTATATAGCCCTGTCTCACTTGGTGTGTGTGTGTATATAAGCCCTGTGGCACTTGGGGTGTGGTGTGTATATATAGCCCTGTGTCACTTGGTGTGTGTATATAGCCCTGTGTCACTTGGTGTGTGAGTGTTATATATAGCCCTGTGTCACTTGGTGTGTGTGTATATAGCCCTGTGTCACTTGGTTGTGTGGGTGTATATATAGCCCTGTGTCACTTGGTGTGTGTGGTGTATATAGGCCCTGTGTCACTGGTGTGTGTGTGTATATAGCCCTGTGTCACTTGGTGGTGTGTGTGATATAGCCCTGTGTCACTTGGTTGTGTGTATATATAGCCCTGTGTCACTTGGGTGTGTGTGTATATAGCCCTGTGTCACTTGGTGTGTGTGTGTATATAGCCCTGTGTCACTTTGTGTGTGTGTATATATAGTCCCTGTGTCACTTGGTGTGGTGGGTGTGTGATATATAGCCCTGTGTCACTTGGTGTGTGTGTATATAGCCCTGTGTCACTTGGTGTGTGTGTGTGTATATAGCCCTGTGTCACTTTGTGTGTGTGTGTGTTTATAGCCCTGTGTCACTTGGTGTGTGTGTGTGTATATAGCCCTGTGTCACTTGGTGTGTGTGTGTATATAGCCCTGTGTCACTTGGTGTGTGTGTGTATATAGCCCTGTGTCACTTGGTGTGTGTGTGTATATAGCCCTGTGTCACTTGGTGTGTGTGTGTATATATAGCCCTGTGTCACTTGGTGTGTGTGTGTGTATATAGCCCTGTGTCACTTGGTGTGTGTGTGTGTATATAGCCCTGTGTCACTTGGTGTGTGTGTGTATATAGCCCTGTGTCACTTGGTGTGTGTGTGTATATAGCCCTGTGTCACTGGGTGTGTGTGTATATATAGCCCTGTGTCACTTGGTGTGTGTGTGTATATAGCCCTGTGTCACTTGGTGTGTGTGTGTATATAGCCCTGTGTCACTTGGTGTGTGTGTGTATATAGCCCTGTGTCACTTGGTGTGTGTGTGTATATAGCCCTGTGTCACTTGGGTGTGTGTGTGTATATAGCCCTGTGTCACTTGGTGTGTGTGTATATATAGCCCTGTGTCACTTGGTGTGTGTGTGTATATAGCCCTGTGTCACTTGGTGTGTGTGTATATATAGCCCTGTGTCACTTGGTGTGTGTGTGTATATAGCCCTGTGTCACTTGGTGTGTGTGTGTATATAGCCCTGTGTCACTTGGTGTGTGTGTGTATATAGCCCTGTGTCACTTGGTGTGTGTATATAGCCCTGTGTCACTTGGTGTGTGTGTGTATATAGCCCTGTGTCACTTGGTGTGTGTGTGTATATAGCCCTGTGTCACTTGGTGTGTGTATATAGCCCTGTGTCACTTGGTGTGTGTGTGTGTGTGTATAGCCCTGTGTCACTTGGTGTGTGTGTGTATATAGCCCTGTGTCACTTGGTGTGTGTGTGTATATAGCCCTGTGTCACTTGGTGTGTGTGTGTATATAGCCCTGTGTCACTTGGTGTGTGTGTGTATATAGCCCTGTGTCACTTGGTGTGTGTGTGTATATAGCCCTGTGTCACTTGGTGTGTGTGTGTATATATAGCCCTGTGTCACTTGGTGTGTGTGTGTATATAGCCCTGTGTCACTTGGTGTGTGTGTGTGTATATAGCCCTGTGTCACTTGGTGTGTGTGTGTGTATATAGCCCTGTGTCACTTGGTGTGTGTGTGTATATATAGCCCTGTGTCACTTGGTGTGTGTGTGTGTATATATAGCCCTGTGTCACTTGGTGTGTGTGTGTATATAGCCCTGTGTCACTTGGTGTGTGTGTGTATATATAGCCCTGTGTCACTTGGTGTGTGTGTGTGTATATAGCCCTGTGTCACTTGGTGTGTGTGTGTGTATATAGCCCTGTGTCACTTGGTGTGTGTGTGTATATAGCCCTGTGTCACTTGGTGTGTGTATATATAGCCCTGTGTCACTTGGTGTGTGTGTATATAGCCCTGTGTCACTTTGTGTGTGTGTATATATAGCCCTGTGTCACTTGGTGTGTGTGTGTATATAGCCCTGTGTCACTTGGTGTGTGTGTATATATAGCCCTGTGTCACTTGGTGTGTGTGGTATTAGCCCTATGTCACTTGGTGTGGTGTGTGTATATATAGCCCTGTGTCACTTGGTGTGTGTGTATATATAGCCCTGTGTCACTTGGTGTGTGTGTATATATAGCCCTGTGTCACTTGGTGTGTGTGTATATAGCCCTGTGTCACTTGGTGTGTGTGTGTATATATAGCCCTGTGTCACTTGGTGTGTGTGTGTGTATATAGCCCTGTGTCACTTGGTGTGTGTGTGTATATAGCCCTGTGTCACTGTGTGTGTGTGTGTGTATATAGCCCTGTGTCACTTGGTGTGTGTGTGTGTGTGTATATATAGCCCTGTGTCACTTGGTGTGTGTGTGTGTGTGTATATATAGCCCTGTGTCACTTGGTGTGTGTGTGTGTATATAGCCCTGTGTCACTTGGTGTGTGTGTGTGTGTTGTATATAGCCCTGTGTCACTTGGTGTGTGTGTGTGTGTGTATATATAGCCCTGTGTCACTTGGTGTGTGTGTGTATATAGCCCTGTGTCACTTGGTGTGTGTGTGTGTATAGCCCTGTGTCATTTGGTGTGTGTGTGTATATAGCCCTGTGTCACTTGGTGTGTGTGTGTATATAGCCCTGTGTCACTTGGTGTGTGTGTGTGTGTATATAGCCCTGTGTCACTTGGTGTGTGTGTGTATATAGCCCTGTGTCACTTGGTGTGTGTGTGTATATAGCCCTGTGTCACTTGGTGTGTGTGTGTATATAGCCCTGTATCACTTGGTGTGTGTGTGTATATATAGCCCTGTGTCACTTGGTGTGTGTGTGTATATATAGCCCTGTGTCACTTGGTGTGTGTGTGTATATAGCCCTGTGTCACTTGGTGTGTGTGTGTGTATATAGCCCTGTGTCACTTGGTGTGTGTGTGTATATATAGCCCTGTGTCACTTGGTGTGTGTGTATATATAGCCCTGTGTCACTTGGTGTGTGTGTGTATATAGCCCTGTGTCACTTGGTGTGTGTGTGTGTATATAGCCCTGTGTCACTTGGTGTGTGTGTGTATATAGCCCTGTGTCACTTGGGTGTGTGTGTGTATATAGCCCTGTGTCACTTGGTGTGTGTGTATATAGCCCTGTGTCACTTGGTGTGTGTGTGTATATATAGCCCTGTGTCACTTGTGTGTGTGTGTGTATATAGCCCTGTGTCACTTGGTGTGTGTGTGTATATATAGCCCTGTGTCACTTGGTGTGTGTGTGTATATATCCCTGTGTCACTTGGTGTGTGTATATATAGCCCTGTGTCACTTGGTGTGTGTGTGTATTAGCCCTGTGTCACTTGGTGTGTGTGTATATAGCCCTGTGTCACTTGGTGTGTGTGTGTGTATATATAGCCCTGTGTCACTTTGTGTGTGTGTATATATAGCCCTGTGTCACTTGGTGTGTGTGTATATATAGCCCTGTGTCACTGGGTGTGTGTGTGTATATAGCCCTGTGTCACTTGGTGTGTGTGTATATATAGCCCTGTGTCACTTGGTGTGTGTGTATATATAGCCCTGTGTCACTTGGTGTGTGTATATAGCCCTGTGTCACTTGGTGTGTGTGTATATATAGCCCTGTGTCACTTGGTGTGTGTGTGTGTATATAGCCCTGTGTCACTTGGTGTGTGTGTATATATAGCCCTGTGTCACTTGGTGTGTGTGTATATATAGCCCTGTGTCACTTGGTGTGTGTGTGTATATAGCCCTGTGTCACTTGGTGTGTGTGTGTATATAGCCCTGTGTCACTTGGTGTGTGTGTGTATATAGCCCTGTGTCACTTGGTGTGTGTGTGTATATAGCCCTGTGTCACTTGGTGTGTGTGTGTATATAGCCCTGTGTCACTTGGTGTGTGTGTGTGTATATAGCCCTGTGTCACTTGGTGTGTGTGTGTATATATAGCCCTGTGTCACTTGGTGTGTGTGTATATAGCCCTGTGTCACTTGGTGTGTGTGTATATATAGCCCTGTGTCACTTGGTGTGTGTGTATATAGCCCTGTGTCACTTGGTGTGTGTGTATATAGCCCTGTGTCACTTGGTGTGTGTGTATATATAGCCCTGTGTCACTTGGTGTGTGTGTATATATAGCCCTGTGTCACTTGGTGTGTGTGTGTATATATAGCCCTGTGTCACTTGGTGTGTGTGTGTATATATAGCCCTGTGTCACTTGGTGTGTGTGTGTATATAGCCCTGTGTCACTTGGTGTGTGTGTGTGTATATAGCCCTGTGTCACTTGGTGTGTGTGTGTATATATAGCCCTGTGTCACTTGGTGTGTGTGTGTATATATAGCCCTGTGTCACTTGGTGTGTGTGTGTATATATAGCCCTGTGTCACTTGGTGTGTGTGTGTGTATATAGCCCTGTGTCACTTGGTGTGTGTGTGTATATATAGCCCTGTGTCACTTGGTGTGTGTGTGTATATAGCCCTGTGTCACTTGGTGTGTGTGTGTATATAGCCCTGTGTCACTTGGTGTGTGTGTGTATATAGCCCTGTGTCACTTGGTGTGTGTGTGTATATAGCCCTGTGTCACTTGGTGTGTGTGTGTATATAGCCCTGTGTCACTTGTGTGTGTGGGTGTGTATATAGCCCTGTATCACTTGTGTGTGTGTGTATATAGCCCCTGTGTCACTGTGTGTGTGTGTGTATATAGCCCTGTGTCACTTGGTGTGTGTTTATATAGCCCTGTGTCACTTGTGTGTGTGTGTATATATAGCCCTGTGTCACTTGGTGTGTTGTGGTATATAGCCCTGTGTCACTTGGTGGTGTAGTAATAGTAGCCCTGTGTCACTTGGTGTGTGTGTTTATATAGCCCTGTGTCTCTTGGTGTGTGTGTGTATATATAGCCCTGTGTCACATGGTGTGTTTGTGTATATAGCCCTGTGTCACTTGGTGTGTGTGTGTAAATATAAGCCCTTTGTCACTTGTGTGTGTGTGTATATAGCCCTGTGTCACTTGGTGTGTGTGTGTATATAGCCCTGTGTCACTTGGTGTGTTGTATATTAGCCCTGTGTCACTTGGTGTGTGTGTGTATATAGCCCTGTGTCCCACTTGGTGTGTTGTGTCGATATAGCCCTGTGTCACTTGGTGTGTGTGTTGTATATAGCCCTGTTGTCACTTGGTTGTGTGTGTGTATATATAGCCCTGTGTCACTGGTGGTGTGTGTATATATAGCCTGTGTGCACTTGGTGTGTGTGTGTGTATATATGCCCTGTGTCACTTGGTGTGTGTGGTATATAGCCCTGTGTCTCTTTGTGTGTGTGTGTTTATATAGCCCTGTGTCACTTGGTGTGTGTGTGTGTATATAGCCCTGTGTCACTTGGTGTGTGTGTGTAGGTATATAGCCCCTGTGTCACTTGGTGTGTGTGTATATAGCCCTGTGTCACTTGGTGTGTGTGTGTATATAGCCCTGTGTCACTTGGTGTGTGTGTGTGTATATATAGCCCTGTGTCACTTTGTGTGTGTGTATATATAGCCCTGTGTCACTTGGTGTGTGTGTGTATATATAGCCCTGTGTCACTTGGTGTGTGTGTGTATATAGCCCTGTGTCACTTGGTGTGTGTGTGTATATATAGCCCTGTGTCACTTGGTGTGTGTGTGTATATATAGCCCTGTGTCACTTGGTGTGTGTGTATATATAGCCCTGTGTCACTTGGTGTGTGTGTGTATATAGCCCTGTGTCACTTGGTGTGTGTGTGTATATAGCCCTGTGTCACTTGGTGTGTGTGTGTATATATAGCCCTGTGTCACTTGGTGTGTGTGTGTATATAGCCCTGTGTCACTTGGTGTGTGTGTGTGTATATAGCCCTGTGTCACTTGGTGTGTGTGTGTATATAGCCCTGTGTCACTTGGTGTGTGTGTGTATATAGCCCTGTGTCACTTGGTGTGTGTGTGTATATATAGCCCTGTGTCACTTGGTGTGTGTGTGTGTATATATAGCCCTGTGTCACTTGGTGTGTGTGTGTGTATATAGCCCTGTGTCACTTGGTGTGTGTGTGTATATATAGCCCTGTGTCACTTGGTGTGTGTGTGTGTATATAGCCCTGTGTCACTTGGTGTGTGTGTGTATATATAGCCCTGTGTCACTTGGTGTGTGTGTGTATATAGCCCTGTGTCACTTGGTGTGTGTGTGTATATATAGCCCTGTGTCACTTGGTGTGTGTGTGTATATATAGCCCTGTGTCACTTGGTGTTGTGTGTGTATATAGCCCTGTGTCACTTGGTGTGTGTGTGTATATAGCCCTGTGTCACTTGGTGTGTGTGTGTATATAGCCCTGTGTCACTTGGTGTGTGTGTGTATATATAGCCCTGTGTCACTTGGTGTGTGTGTGTATATATAGCCCTGTGTCACTTGGTGTGTGTGTATATATAGCCCTGTGTCACTTGGTGTGTGTGTGTATATATAGCCCTGTGTCACTTGGTGTGTGTGTGTATATAGCCCTGTGTCACTTGGTGTGTGTGTGTGTGTGTATAGCCCTGTGTCACTTGGTGTGTGTGTGTATATATAGCCCTGTGTCACTTGGTGTGTGTGTGTATATAGCCCTGTGTCACTTGGTGTGTGTGTGTATATAGCCCTGTGTCACTTGGTGTGTGTGTATATAGCCCTGTGTCACTTGGTGTGTGTGTGTGTATATAGCCCTGTGTCACTTGGTGTGTGTGTGTATATAGCCCTGTGTCACTTGGTGTGTGTGTGTGTATATATAGCCCTGTGTCACTTGGTGTGTGTGTGTGTGTATATAGCCCTGTGTCACTTGGTGTGTGTGTATATAGCCCTGTGTCACTTGGTGTGTGTGTGTATATAGCCCTGTGTCACTTGGTGTGTGTGTGTGTAATATAGCCCTGTGTCACTTGGTGTGTGTGTGTATATATAGCCCTGTGTCACTTGGTGTGTGTGTATATATAGCCCTGTGTCACTTGGTGTGTGTATATATAGCCCTGTGTCACTTGGTGTGTGTGTGTATATATAGCCCTGTGTCACTTGGGGTGTGTGTGTGTATATATAGCCCTGTGTCACTTGGTGTGTGTGTGTGTATATAGCCCTGTGTCACTTGGTGTGTGGTGTGTATATAGCCCCTGTGTCACTTGGGTGTGTGTGTATATATAGCCCTGAGTCACTTGGGTACCCGTGCTGTGTGTATATAGCCCTGTGTCACTTGGTGTGTGTGTGTATATATAGCCCTGTGTCACTTGGTGTGTGTGTGTGTATATAGCCCTGTGTCACTTGGTGTGTGTGTGTATATAGCCCTGTGTCACTTGGTGTGTGTGTATATAGCCCCTGTGTCACTTGGTGTGTGTGTATATAGCCCTGTGTCACTTGGTGTGTGTGTGTGTGTATATAGCCCTGTGTCACTTGGTGTGTGTGTGTATATAGCCCTGTGTCACTTGGTGTGTGTGTGTGTATATAGCCCTGTGTCACTTGGTGTGTGTGTGTATATAGCCCTGTGTCACTTGGTGTGTGTGTGTATATATAGCCCTGTGTCACTTGGTGTGTGTGTGTGTATATAGCCCTGTGTCACTTGGTGTGTGTGTGTATATAGCCCTGTGTCACTTGGTGTGTTGTGTATATAGCCCTGTGTCACTTGGTGTGTGTGTGTGTATATAGCCCTGTGTCACTTGGTGTGTGTGTGTATATAGCCCTGTGTCACTTGGTGTGTGTGTGTATATAGCCCTGTGTCACTTGGTGTGTGTGTGTATATAGCCGCTAGTGTCACTTGAGTGTGTGTGTGTTATATAGCCCTGGTGCACTTGGTGTGTGTGTGTGTATATAGCCCTGTGTCACTTGGTGTGTGTGTGTGTATATATAGCCCTGTGTCACTTGGTGTGTGTGTGTGTGTGTGTGTGTGTATATATAGCCTTGTGTCCACTTGTGTGGTGGGTGTATATTGCCCTGTGTGTCTCTTGGTGTGTGTGTGTGTATATATGCCCTGTGTCACTTGGTGGTGTGTGTGTAGATATAGCCCTGTGTCACTTGGTGTGTGTGTGTGTATATATAGCCCTGTGTCACTTGTGTGTGTGTTATAGCCCTGTGTCACTTGGTGTGTGTGTGTATATAGCCCTGTGTCACTTGGTGTGTGTGTGTGTATATATAGCCCTGTGTCACTTGGTGTGTGTGGTGTTATATTAGCCCCTGTGTCACGTTGGTGTGTGTGTGTATATAGCCCTGTGTCACTTGGTGTGAGTGTGGATATATAGCCCTGTGTCACTTGGTGTGTGTGTATATAGCCCTGTGTCACTTGGTGCGTGTGTATATATAGCCCTGTGTCACTTGGTGTGTGTGTGTATATATAGCCCTGTGTCACTTGGTGTGTGTGTGTATATAGCCCTGTGTCACTTGGTGTGTGTGTGTATATAGCCCTGTGTCACTTGGTGTGTGTGTGTGTATATAGCCCTGTGTCACTTGGTGTGTGTGTGTATATAGCCCTGTGTCACTTGGTGTGTGTGTGTATATAGCCCTGTGTCACTTGGTGTGTGTGTGTATATAGCCCTGTGTCACTTGGTGTGTGTGTGTATATAGCCCTGTGTCACTTGGTGTGTGTGTGTATATAGCCCTGTGTCACTTGGTGTGTGTGTATATATAGCCCTGTGTCACTTGGTGTGTGTGTATATATAGCCCTGTGTCACTTGGTGTGTGTGTATATAGCCCTGTGTCACTTGTGTGTGTGTGTATATAGCCCTGTGTCACTTGGTGTGTGTGTAGATAGCCCTGTGTCACTTGGTGTGTGTGTGTATATAGCCCTGTGTCACTTGGTGTGTGTGTGTGTATATAGCCCTGTGTCACTTGGTGTGTGTGTGTATATAGCCCTGTGTCACTTGGTGTGTGTGTATATATAGCCCTGTGTCACTTGGTGTGTGTGTGTATATATAGCCCTGTGTCACTTGGTGTGTGTGTATATAGCCCTGTGTCACTTGGTGTGTGTATATATAGCCCTGTGTCACTTGGTGTGTGTGTATATATAGCCCTGTGTCACTTGGTGTGTGTGTATATAGCCCTGTGTCACTTGGTGTGTGTGTGTATATAGCCCTGTGTCACTTGGTGTGTGTGTGTGTGTGTATAGCCCTGTGTCACTTGGTGTGTGTGTGTATATAGCCCTGTGTCACTTGGTGTGTGTGTATATAGCCCTGTGTCACTTGGTGTGTGTGTGTGTATATAGCCCTGTGTCACTTGGTGTGTGTGTGTATATAGCCCTGTGTCACTTGGTGTGTGTGTGTGTATATAGCCCTGTGTCACTTGGTGTGTGTGTGTATATAGCCCTGTGTCACTTGGTGTGTGTGTATATAGCCCTGTGTCACTTGGTGCGTGTGTATAGCCCTGTGTCACTTGGTGCGTGTGTGTGTGTATAGCCCTGTGTCACTTGGTGTGTGTGTGTATATATAGCCCTGTGTCACTTGGTGTGTGTGTGTGTACATATAGCCCTGTGTCACTTGGTGTGTGTGTGTATATAGCCCTGTGTCACTTGGTGTGTGTGTATATAGCCCTGTGTCACTTGGTGCGTGTGTATAGCCCTGTGTCACTTGGTGCGTGTGTGTGTGTATAGCCCTGTGTCACTTGGTGTGTGTGTGTATATATAGCCCTGTGTCACTTGGTGTGTGTGTGTGTACATATAGCCCTGTGTCACTTGGTGTGTGTGTGTATATAGCCCTGTGTCACTTGGTGTGTGTGTGTATATATAGCCCTGTGTCACTTGGTGTGTGTGTATATAGCCCTGTGTCACTTGGTGTGTGTGTATATATAGCCCTGTGTCACTTGGTGTGTGTGTATATAGCCCTGTGTCACTTGGTGTGTGTATATATAGCCCTGTGTCACTTGGTGTGTGTATATATAGCCCTGTGTCACTTGGTGTGTGTGTGTATATAGCCCTGTGTCACTTGGTGTGTGTGTGTATATAGCCCTGTGTCACTTGGTGTGTGTGTGTATATAGCCCTGTGTCACTTGGTGTGTGTGTATATATAGCCCTGTGTCACTTGGTGTGTGTGTATATAGCCCTATGTCACTTGGTGTGTGTGTATATATAGCCCTGTGTCACTTGCTGTGTGTGTATATATAGCCCTGTGTCACTTGGTGTGTGTGTATATATAGCCCTGTGTCACTTGGTGTGTGTGTGTGTATATAGCCCTGTGTCACTTGGTGTGTGTGTGTATATATAGCCCTGTGTCACTTGGTGTGTGTGTATATAGCCCTATGTCACTTGGTGTGTGTGTATATATAGCCCTGTGTCACTTGGTGTGTGTGTATATATAGCCCTGTGTCACTTGGTGTGTGTGTATATAGCCCTGTGTCACTTGGTGTGTGTGTATATATAGCCCTGTGTCACTTGGTGTGTGTGTATATAGCCCTGTCTCACTTGGTGTGTGTGTGTGTATATAGCCCTGTGTCACTTGGTGTGTGTGTGTATAGCCCTGTGTCACTTGGTGTGTGTGTGTATATATAGCCCTGTGTCACTTGGTGTGTGTGTGTATAGCCCTGTGTCACTTGGTGTGTGTGTGTGTATATAGCCCTGTGTCACTTGGTGTGTGTGTATATAGCCCTGTGTCACTTGGTGTGTGTGTATATAGCCCTGTGTCACTTGGTGTGTGTGTATATAGCCCTGTGTCACTTGGTGTGTGTGTATATAGCCCTGTGTCATTTGGTGTGTGTGTATATATAGCCCTGTGTCACTTGGTGTGTGTGTGTGTATATATAGCCCTGTGTCACTTGGTGTGTGTGTGTATATAGCCCTGTGTCACTTGGTGTGTGTGTGTATATATAGCCCTGTGTCACTTGGTGTGTGTGTATATAGCCCTATGTCACTTGGTGTGTGTGTGTATATAGCCCTGTGTCACTTGGTGTGTGTGTATATAGCCCTGTGTCACTTGGTGTGTGTGTATATAGCCCTGTGTCACTTGGTGTGTGTGTATATAGCCCTGTGTCACTTGGTGTGTGTGTGTATATAGCCCTGTGTCACTTGGTGTGTGTGTATATAGCCCTGTGTCATTTGGTGTGTGTGTGTATATAGCCCTGTGTCACTTGGTGTGTGTGTGTATATAGCCCTGTGTCATTTGGTGTGTGTGTGTGTATATAGCCCTGTGTCACTTGGTGTGTGTGTATATATAGCCCTGTATCACTTGGTGTGTGTGTATATAGCCCTGTATCACTTGGTGTGTGTGTATATAGCCCTGTGTCACTTGGTGTGTGTGTGTATATAGCCCTGTGTCACTTGGTGTGTGTGTGTATATAGCCCTGTGTCACTTGGTGTGTGTGTGTATATATAGCCCTGTGTCACTTGGTGTGTGTGTGTATATATAGCCCTGTGTCACTTGGTGTGTGTGTGTATATATAGCCCTGTGTCACTTGGTGTGTGTGTATATAGCCCTGTGCCACTTGGTGTGTGTGTGTATATATAGCCCTGTGTCACTTGGTGTGTTTGTGTATATAGCTCTGTGTCACTTGGTGTGTTTGTGTATATAGCCCTGTGTCACTTGGTGTGTGTGTGTATATATAGCCCTGTGTCACTTGGTGTGTGTGTATATATATAGCCCTGTGTCACTTGGTGTGTGTGTGTATATATAGCCCTGTGTCACTTGGTGTGTGTGTGTATATATAGCCCTGTGTCACTTGGTGTGTGTGTGTGTGTGTGTGTATATAGCCCTGTATCACTTGGTGTGTGTGTGTATATATAGCCCTGTGTCACTTGGTGTGTGTGTATATAGCCCTGTGCCACTTGGTGTGTTTGTGTATATAGCCCTGTGTCACTTGGTGTGTGTGTATATATAGCCCTGTGTCACTTGGTGTGTGTGTGTATATATAGCCCTGTGTCACTTGGTGTGTGTGTGTATATATAGCCCTGTGTCACTTGGTGTGTGTGTATATATAGCCCTGTGTCACTTGGTGTGTGTGTATATATAGCCCTGTGTCACTTGGTGTGTGTATATAGCCCTGTGTCACTTGGTGCGTGTGTGTGTGTGTATAGCCCTGTGTCACTTGGTGTGTATATATATATATATATATATATATATCCCTGTGTCACTTGGTGTGTGTGTGTATATAGTCCTGTCACTTGGTGTGTGTGTGTGTGTGTATATAGCCCTCTGTCACTTGGTGTGTGTGTATATATAGCCCTGTGTCACTTGGTGTGTGTGTATATATAGCCCTGTGTCACTTGGTGTGTGTGTGTATATAGCCCTGTATCACTTGGTGTGTGTGTGTGTATATAGCCCTGTGTCACTTGGTGTGTGTGTGTGTATATAGCCCTGTGTCACTTGGTGTGTGTGTGTATATAGCCCTGTATCACTTGGTGTGTGTGTGTATATATAGCCCTGTGTCACTTGGTGTGTGTGTGTATATAGCCCTGTATCACTTGGTGTGTGTGTGTATATATAGCCCTGTGTCACTTGGTGTGTGTGTGTATATAGCCCTGTATCACTTGGTGTGTGTGTGTGTATATATAGCCCTGTGTCACTTGGTGTGTGTGTGTGTGTGTATATATAGCCCTGTGTCACTTGGTGTGTGTGTGTGTATATATAGCCCTGTGGCACTTGGTGTGTGTGTGTATATATAGCCCTGTGTAACTTGGTGTGTGTGTGTGTATATATAGCCCTGTGTAACTTGGTGTGTGTGTGTGTATATATAGCCCTGTGTCGGTGTGTGTGTGTGTGTATAGCCCTGTGTCACTTTTTTTGTGTGTATATAGCCCTGTGTCACTTGGTGTGTGTGTATATAGCCCTGTATCACTTGGGGGGTGTGTGTGTGTGTCTATATATCCCTGTGTCACTTGGTGTGTGTGTGTATATATATCCCTGTGTCACTTGGTGTGTGTGTGTATATATAGCCCTGTGTCACTTGGTGTGTGTGTATATAGCCCTGTATCACTTGGGGGGTGTGTGTGTGTGTCTATATATCCCTGTGTCACTTGGTGTGTGTGTGTATATAGCCCTGTGTCACTTGGTGTGTGTGTGTGTACATATAGCCCTGTGTCACTTGGTGTGTGTGTGTATATATAGCCCTGTGTCACTTGGTGTGTGTGTATATAGCCCTGTGTCACTTGGTGTGTGTGTGTATATAGCCCTGTATCACTTGTGGTGTGTGTGTATATAGCCCTGTGCCACTTGGTGTGTGTGTGTATATAGCCCTGTGTCACTTGGTGCGTGTGTGTGTGTATAGCCCTGTATCACTTGGTGTGTGTGTGTATAGCCCCGTGTCACTTGGTGTGTGTGTGTATATATAGCCCTGTGTCACTTGGTGTGTGTGTATATAGCCCTGTGTCACTTGGTGTGTGTGTGTATATAGCCCTGTATCACTTGTGGTGTGTGTGTATATAGCCCTGTGCCACTTGGTGTGTGTGTGTATATAGCCCTGTGTCACTTGGTGCGTGTGTGTGTGTATAGCCCTGTATCACTTGGTGTGTGTGTGTATAGCCCCGTGTCACTTGGTGTGTGTGTGTATAGCCCCGTGTCACTTGGTGTGTGTGTGTATATAGCCCTGTGTCACTTGGTGTGTGTGTGTATATATAGCCCTGTGTCACTTGGTGTGTGTGTGTGTGTGTGTGTGTGTGTATATAGCCCTGTGTCACTTGGTGTGTGTGTATATATAGCCCTGTGTCACTTGGTGTGTGTGTGTATATATAGCCCTGTGTCACTTGGTGTGTGTGTATATAGCCCTGTGTCACTTGGTGTGTGTGTGTATATATAGCCCTGTGTCACTTGGTGTGTGTGTGTGTATATAGCCCTGTGTCACTTGGTGTGTGTGTGTATATATAGCCCTGTGTCACTTGGTGTGTGTGTATATAGCCCTGTGTCACTTGGTGTGTGTGTATATAGCCCTGTGTCACTTGGTGTGTGTATATATAGCCCTGTGTCACTTGGTGTGTGTGTATATATAGCCCTGTGTCACTTGGTGTGTGTGTGTATATAGCCCTGTGTCACTTGGTGTGTGTGTGTGTATATATAGCCCTGTGTCACTTGGTGTGTGTGTGTATATAGCCCTGTGTCACTTGGTGTGTGTGTGTATATAGCCCTGTGTCACTTGGTGTGTGTGTGTGTATATAGCCCTGTGTCACTTGGTGTGTGTGTGTGTATATAGCCCTGTGTCACTTGGTGTGTGTGTTTGTGTATATAGCCCTGTGTCACTTGGTGTGTGTGTGTGTGTATATAGCCCTGTGTCACTTGGTGTGTGTGTTTGTGTATATAGCCCTGTGTCACTTGGTGTGTGTGTTTGTGTATATAGCCCTGTGTCACTTGGTGTGTGTGTATATAGCCCTGTGTCACTTGGTGTGTGTGTGTATATAGTCCTGTTTCACTTGGTGTGTGTGTGTATATATAGCCCTGTGTCACTTGGTGTGTGTGTGTATATATAGCCCTGTGTCACTTGGTGTGTGTGTGTGTATATATAGCCCTGTGTCACTTGGTGTGTGTGTGTATATATAGCCCTATGTCACTTGGTGTGTGTGTGTATATAGCTCTGTGTCACTTGGTGTGTGTATATATAGCCCTGTGTCACTTGGTGTGTGTGTATATAGCCCTGTGTCACTTGGTGTTTGTGTGTATATATAGCCCTGTGTCACTTGGTGTTTGTGTGTATATATAGCCCTGTGTCACTTGGTGTGTGTGTATATATAGCCCTGTGTCACTTGCTGTGTGTGTATATATAGCCCTGTGTCACTTGGTGTGTGTGTATATATAGCCCTGTGTCACTTGGTGTGTGTGTATATATATAGCCCTGTGTCACTTGGTGTTTGTGTGTATATATAGCCCTGTATCACTTGGTGTGTGTGTGTATATATAGCCCTGTGTCACTTGCTGTGTGTGTATATATAGCCCTGTGTCACTTGGTGTGTGTGTATATATAGCCCTGTGTCACTTGGTGTGTGTGTGTATATAGCCCTGTGTCACTTGGTGCGTGTGTGTGTGTATAGCCCTGTGTCACTTGGTGTGTGTGTGTGTGTATATAGCCCTGTGTCACTTGGTGTGTGTGTGTATATATCCCTGTGTCACTTGGTGCGTGTGTGTATAGCCCTGTGTCACTTGGTGTGTGTGTGTGTGTATAGCCCTGTGTCACTTGGTGTGTGTGTATATATAGCCCTGTGTCACTTGGTGTGTGTGTATATATAGCCCTGTATCACTTGGTGTGTGTGTGTATAGCCCTGTGTCACTTGGTGTGTGTGTGTGTGTATAGCCCTGTGTCACTTGGTGTGTGTGTGTGTGTATAGCCCTGTGTCACTTGGTGTGTGTATAGCCCTGTATTTAAATATACACCCTGATACCTGTCCTGTTGTGCAATTAACTATACGCCCTGATACCTGTCCTGTTGTACATCTAAATATACACCCTGTTACGGTACCAACAGTGTACCAAGGGTTAATACCAGATGAACAATGTCCTGCATAGGGAATCAGCAATTCACAACCCAGCCAGTTTCAGGTTTAAAACAGAATGTCATTTATTAAAAGGCTATGCCTAGTATTTATGCAGGTCTGACCCCCCCCCCCCAGATGGGGGTTGAAAGGCTGTTGTACATTACATGGAGGGAACAAGCCCTTTGACATGATACAATAGAATTATATTACTTAAACACTTCAACCACAAGACACTCTTGGCTCTTCTTATCACTTAGGCGTTTTCTCTCTGGAGGTGATCAAACAATAGAATGCTTAGCACTAATTAGATTATAGCTGGAGCCAGCAACTCTGTCTTTAGAAATTAGTTTCTTAGCTAAACACAATTAACTCCTTCAGTCCTGACAGAAGGGTCTGTCACACACCCTTATACCCGTCATGTTGTGCATCTAACTGTTGATCTATATGTGCTGTTCTTTAGTCTATAAGGCTACAGTTTAATATAAATATGTGCTGTTCTTTAGTCCATAAGGCTACAGTTTAATATAAATATGTGCTGTTCTTTAGTCCACAAGGCTACAGTTTAATATAAATATGTGCTGTTCTTTAGTCCATAAGGCTACAGTTTAATATAAATATGTGCTGTTCTTTAGTCCATAAGGCTACAGTTTAATATAAATATGTGCTGTTCTTTAGTCCATAAGGCTACAGTTTAATATAAATATGTGCTGTTCTTTAGTCCATAAGGCTACAGTTTAATATAAATACGTGCTGTTCTTTAGTCCATAAGGCTACAGTTTAATATAAATATGTGCTGTTCTTTAGTCCATAAGGCTACAGTTTAATATAAATACGTGCTGTTCTTTAGTCCATAAGGCTACAGTTTAATATAAATATGTGCTGTTCTTTAGTCCATAAGGCTACAGTTTAATATAAATATGTGCTGTTCTTTAGTCCATAAGGCTACAGTTTAATATAAATATGTGCATGTTCTTTAGTCCATAAGGCTACAGTTTAATATAAATATGTGCTGTTCTTTAGTCCATAAGGCTACAGTTTAATATAAATATGTGCTGTTCTTTAGTCCATAAGGCTACAGTTTAATATAAATATGTGCTGTTCTTTAGTCCATAAGGCTACAGTTTAATATAAATATGTGCTGTTCTTTAGTCCATAAGGCTACAGTTTAATATAAATATGTGCTGTTCTTTAGTCCATAAGGCTACAGTTTAATATAAATATGTGCATGTTCTTTAGTCCATAAGGCTACAGTTTAATATAAATATGTGCTGTTCTTTAGTCCATAAGGCTACAGTTTAATATAAATATGTGCTGTTCTTTAGTCCATAAGGCTACAGTTTAATATAAATATGTGCTGTTCTTTAGTCCATAAGGCTACAGTTTAATATAAATATGTGCTGTTCTTTAGTCCATAAGGCTACAGTTTAATATAAATATGTGCTGTTCTTTAGTCTATAAGGCTACAGTTTAATATAAATATGTGCTGTTCTTTAGTCCATAATGCTACAGTTTAATATAAATATGTGCTGTTCTTTAGTCCATAAGGCTACAGTTTAATATAAATATGTGCTGTTCTTTAGTCCATAAGGCTACAGTTTAATATAAATATGTGCTGTTCTTTAGTCCATAAGGCTACAGTTTAATGTTAATATGTGCTGTTCTTTAGTCCATAAGGCTACAGTTTAATATAAATATGTGCTGTTCTTTATTTCATAAGGCTACAGTTTAATATAAATATGTGCTGTTCTTTAGTCCATAAGGCTACAGTTTAATATAAATATGTGCTGTTCTTTAGTCCATAAGGCTACAGTTTAATATAAATATGTGCTGTTCTTTAGTCCATAAGGCTACAGTTTAATATAAATATGTGCTGTTCTTTATTTCATAAGGCTACAGTTTAATATAAATATGTGCTGTTCTTTAGTCCATAAGGCTACAGTTTAATATAAATATGTGCTGTTCTTTAGTCTATAAGGCTACAGTTTAATATAAATATGTGCTGTTCTTTAGTCAATAAGGCTACAGTGTAATATAAATATGTGCTGTTCTGTAGTCCATAAGGCTACAGTTTAATATAAATATGTGCTGTTATTTAGTCCATAAGGCTACAGTTTAATATAAATATGTGCTGTTCTTTAGTCCATAAGGCTACAGTTTAATATAAATATGTGCTGTTATTTAGTCCATAAGGCTACAGTTTAATATAAATATGTGCTGTTCTTTAGTCCATAAGGCTACAGTTTAATATAAATATGTGCTGTTCTTTAGTCCATAAGGCTACAGTTTAATATAAATATGTGCTGTTCTTTAGTCCATAAGGCTACAGTTTAATATAAATATGTGCATGTTCTTTAGTCCATAAGGCTACAGTTTAATATAAATATGTGCTGTTCTTTAGTCCATAAGGCTACAGTTTAATATAAATATGTGCTGTTCTTTAGTCCATAAGGCTACAGTTTAATATAAATATGTGCTGTTCTTTAGTCCATAAGGCTACAGTTTAATATAAATATGTGCTGTTCTTTAGTCCATAAGGCTACAGTTTAATATAAATATGTGCTGTTCTTTAGTCCATAAGGCTACAGTTTAATATAAATATGTGCTGTTCTTTAGTCCATAAGGCTACAGTTTAATATAAATATGTGCTGTTCTTTAGTCCATAAGGCTACAGTTTAATATAAATATGTGCTGTTCTTTAGTCCATAAGGCTACAGTTTAATATAAATATGTGCTGTTCTTTAGTTCATAAGGCTACAGTTTAATATAAATATGTGCTGTTCTTTATTTCATAAGGCTACAGTTTAATATAAATATGTGCTGTTCTTTAGTCCATAAGGCTACAGTTTAATATAAATATGTGCTGTTCTTTAGTCATAAGGCTACAGTTTAATATAAATATGTGCTGTTCTTTAGTCCATAAGGCTACAGTTTAATATAAATATGTGCTGTTCTTTAGTCCATAAGGCTACAGTTTAATATAAATATGTGCTGTTCTTTAGTCCATAAGGCTACAGTTTAATATAAATATGTGCTGTTCTTTAGTCCATAAGGCTACAGTTTAATATAAATATGTGCTGTTCTTTAGTCTATAAGGCTACAGTTTAATATAAATATGTGCTGTTCTTTAGTCCATAAGGCTACAGTTTAATATAAATATGTGCTGTTCTTTAGTCCATAAGGCTACAGTTTAATATAAATATGTGCTGTTCTTTAGTCCATAAGGCTACAGTTTAATATAAATATGTGCTGTTCTTTAGTCCATAAGGCTACAGTTTAATATAAATATGTGCTGTTCTTTAGTCCATAAGGCTACAGTTTAATATAAATATGTGCTGTTCTTTAGTCCATAAGGCTACAGTTTAATATAAATATGTGCTGTTCTTTAGTCCATAAGGCTACAGTTTAATATAAATATGTGCTGTTATTTAGTCCATAAGGCTACAGTTTAATATAAATATGTGCTGTTCTTTATTTCATAAGGCTACAGTTTAATATAAATATGTGCTGTTCTTTATTTCATAAGGCTACAGTTTAATATAAATATGTGCTGTTCTTTAGTCCATAAGGCTACAGTTTAATATTAATATGTGCTGTTCTTTATTTCATAAGGCTACAGTTTAATATAAATATGTGCTGTTCTGTAGTCCATAAGGCTACAGTTTAATATAAATATGTGCTGTTCTTTAGTCCATAAGGCTACAGTTTAATATAAATATGTGCTGTTCTTTAGTCCATAAGGCTACAGTTTAATATAAATATGTGCTGTTCTTTAGTCCATAAGGCTACAGTTTAATATAAATATGTGCTGTTCTTTAGTCCATAAGGCTACAGTTTAATATAAATATGTGCTGTTCTTTAGTCCATAAGGCTACAGTTTAATATAAATATGTGCTGTTCTTTAGTCCATAAGGCTACAGTTTAATATAAATATGTGCTGTTCTTTAGTCATAAGGCTACAGTTTAATATAAATATGTGCTGTTCTTTAGTCCATAAGGCTACAGTTTAATATAAATATGTGCTGTTCTTTAGTCCATAAGGCTACAGTTTAATATAAATATGTGCTGTTCTTTAGTCCATAAGGCTACAGTTTAATATAAATATGTGCTGTTCTTTAGTCCATAAGGCTACAGTTTAATATAAATATGTGCTGTTCTTTAGTCCATAAGGCTACAGTTTAATATAAATATGTGCTGTTCTTTAGTCTATAAGGCTACAGTTTAATATAAATATGTGCTGTTCTTTAGTCATAAGGCTACAGTTTAATATAAATATGTGCTGTTCTTTAGTCCATAAGGCTACAGTTTAATATAAATATGTGCTGTTCTTTAGTCCATAAGGCTACAGTTTAATATAAATATGTGCTGTTCTTTAGTCCATAAGGCTACAGTTTAATATAAATATGTGCTGTTCTTTAGTCCATAAGGCTACAGTTTAATATAAATATGTGCTGTTCTTTAGTCCATAAGGCTACAGTTTAATATAAATATGTGCTGTTCTTTAGTCCATAAGGCTACAGTTTAATATAAATATGTGCTGTTCTTTAGTCCATAAGGCTACAGTTTAATATAAATATGTGCTGTTCTTTAGTCAATAAGGCTACAGTTTAATATAAATATGTGCTGTTCTTTAGTCCATAAGGCTACAGTTTAATATAAATATGTGCTGTTCTTTAGTCCATAAGGCTACAGTTTAATATAAATGTGCTGTTCTTTAGTCCATAAGGCTACAGTGTAATATAAATATGTGCTGTTCTTTAGTCCATAAGGCTACAGTTTAATATAAATATGTGCTGTTATTTATTTCATAAGGCTACAGTTTAATATAAATATGTGCTGTTCTTTAGTCCATAAGGCTACAGTTTAATATAAATATGTGCTGTTCTTTAGTCCATAAGGCTACAGTTTAATATAAATATGTGCTGTTCTTTAGTCCATAAGGCTACAGTTTAATATAAATATGTGCATGTTCTTTAGTCCATAAGGCTACAGTTTAATATAAATATGTGCATGTTCTTTAGTCCATAAGGCTACAGTTTAATATAAATATGTGCTGTTCTTTAGTCCATAAGGCTACAGTTTAATATAAATATGTGCTGTTCTTTAGTCCATAAGGCTACAGTTTAATATAAATATGTGCTGTTCTTTAGTCCATAAGGCTACAGTTTAATATAAATACGTGCTGTTCTTTAGTCCATAAGGCTACAGTTTAATATAAATATGTGCTGTTCTTTAGTCCATAAGGCTACAGTTTAATATAAATATGTGCATGTGCACCAGAGCTCCATAAAAAAAATAGTTCAGTTATCCGGACTGATTCTCTTTGTCTTTTAAGAGATTGAGAGTTTTGTTCTCTTTTAAGCAGAGTCCTCCTTATAGACCGGTGATCCTATCTCATGTTGCCATAGATCTTTCTGGGGCAGTAGCCATTAAATAAGGATTTTGAGGATAGGGGAATTAATTAATTCCAGTACCTGTGTAACCTTAGGGTCAAGAGTTTTTATCCCAATCGGTTCATTGTCCAAAGGGATTTACAGTCCTATTCCTTATTTAACATCCCTAATCATGTTGGTCAGGGATCCCACTTGATATAATGCGAAAATTCCTCACTGTTTTTTACTCTTTTTCTAAAGGGTCAGTTTATGGCTAGTATAGACCTCTAGTTTGTATAGCTGCAAATTTTTGCCAGTTTACCACCCATGTTGGATGAAATCTTGTCATTGCTCAGAATCAGGACATTTCAATTGTTCCTTATCTGAATGACATACTAGTGCAAGCTTCTTTCCTGTTAATAGCTATTGTTCATACTCTCCAGGTCTTCATTAAGACCATGATTGAAGTTTTGATGTAAGGCTCAATGTATAATGCTAAGGGTAGCATTTTAGAGGAATCATATTAGACTCAATCCTTATGCTTCTAGTTTCCAGACGGAACTTCACAATGTAGGATTCAGAGGGTGTGTTTCTTCCTACCATGAACACCCCCAAAGGTAACTCAGTAGTAAACAATAGTAATAGTATACACTTTTTTATAATGAGCATAAATAGATAGATGAACCTGCACTAATAAAAGTCTTCCCTGCATTTTGATTATACAAATTCTGCACATACCTATGTATAGACTGGCTGCTTTGGGCACCTCCAACACTTGGGCCCTGGTGCCGCTGCAACAATGGTAGTTCCACCCCTGCTACCTTTATCGGTAGCACAGTGCATGGTGGCGGTGGGACTTATGGTAGCTGCTTCAGGCGCAGTTTTCTATTGCCAGATTTTCACTTAAGACCCCTTTAATGGCTTGCTACTTCAGTGGTCAAATAATTTTTTACAGATTGCTTTGGATGTTCCATAAGTCAATTTTTTTTTCTTTAGAACTCAGTCTGTATTTGACCCTCCGGGCACCCTTCCTTAGTCAGTCTTGGCCTACTGTGCTGACGGATGCAAGTCTCTCTGGCTGGAGGGTGGTCTGGGTTTCTCAGAGTTCAAGGAGTTTGATTTCCTCTAGAGATAAGGTTACCAATCAACATTCTTGAACTTCAAATGATCTTCGGGCTTTAAAATCTTGCCCCTATTTAGGGAGGAAAATTTTTATTTGTCTCCAGTCAAACAACATCTCAGTGGAAGCATTCATGATTCATGAAGGGGAATATCCACAGTTTGTTGGCAATACATGAAGTGTCTAAAGCTATGTCTTAGGAAGACATTGCTCATTGCTCCCTATTGGCAATTCACATACCAGGTGTGAACAACTAGGAGGTGGATCATCTCAGCCATCATTCTGTCCATCCTAAAGAGTGGTATCTCTATTAGGACATATTTAATCGCTTAGAGTTCATAATGGACTTACAGGACATAGATCTGATGACCTCTCATTTAAATCACATGCTTCCAAGCTATTGTGCGAGATCAAAGATTCCAAAGGCTCTTCTATTAGACGCCTTGGTGTGTCCATGGGACTTTCATCTAACATACCTGCTTCCAAGAATCATTCTTGAACTATACAGGAGTCAATGTTGGTAATATTAATTTCCCAGCCTGACTCCGCAAGACTTGGTATGCGGATATAGTGCTGATTCTTCTTGCGTTCCATTGCTTTTCTTCTGAGACAAGACCTGTTGTCTCAAGGCCTTTTTTTCATCAGAATCTCTAATTTGTACTGTTAATGGCGTGGAACTTGAACACCTAGTTTTGAGACTGGGAGGCCTATTTATCAAGTCGTCAACTGTGCTGCATTCCTCGGCACCAATACGCTCTCCTAACAACGCAGCCGCGGACCTGAATACGCTCTCCTTATTTATCAAAAAAACTGTCAAAAAGACGCTCACCAAGTACGGGGCGATGAGCAGCAGACTGTTGTTAACTAACAGTCCTCGATCTCGCTGCTATTCGGCTTTTTAACAACTTTTTTTATACCCTGTCACTAAACACTGCCACTATACTAAAATGTTTTACCCCTATCCTGCCGCTCCCGGAGCCCACCGCAACTCTAATAAATGTATTAACCCCTATCCCTCCGCTCCCGGAACCCTCCGCAACTAAATAAATGTATTAACCCCTAAACCCCTGGCCTCCCACATCACTACCACTTACTAAACCTATTAACCCGTAAACTGCCAGCCCCCCACATCGCCATAAATTAAATTAAGCTATTAACCCCTAAACCTAACAACCCGCTAACTTTACATTAAATATTAACTCATCCCTATCTTATAATAAATTTAAACTTACCGTTGGAATTAAACTAAACTATATTAAACTATTAATTAACATACATTATTATCCTAAAATTACATTAAACTATTAATTAACCTACCCTAACTATTATACTAAAATTACATTAAACTATATTAAACTATTCATTAACCTACCCTAACTATTTATACTAAAATTACATTAAACTAACAATTAAATTAACTATATTATATATTTAAAAACCTAACCCTACTCAAATTATTTAAATCTACTATTAAAAATGACTAAGTTACAAAAAAATAACAACTAAGTTACACAAAATAAAAAACACTAAGTTAAAATAAAGACTAAGTTACACAAAATAAAAAATAAATTATCAAATATTTAAACTAATCCTATATAATAAAAGGCCAAGTGTGTTTGTCCGAAGCTGTCATGCGCAGTAGAGACTGCGCGCGAGGACAAACACACCTGGCCTTCCAACTGACCTCCTTGCATCTGATTCTGGCGTTGCGTGTGGTGGAGTGGGTGTGACGTGGGCGTGGTGTGGACGGGGCGGGTGTGGTGGGCGTGGTGCGGGCGGGGCCAGATGCGGCCAGATGCCGATGCTACTGGAGTCAGTGAGTGAGACTGAGAGCTCTAAAGGAGGGATAGAGAGAGCAGCAGAAGAGGGGAGATAAAGAGAGGGGGAGAGAGCACAAAAGAGAGGGGGAGAGAGCACAAAAGAGAAGGGGGAGAGAGCACAAAAGAGAGGGGGGAGAGAGCACAAAAGAGAGGGGGGAGAGCACAAAAGAGAGGGGGTAGAGAGCACAAAAGAGAGGGGGGAGAGAGCACAAAAGAGTGGGAGAGAGACGGCAAACGAGAGGAGAGAGAGAGAGCAAACAAGAGGAGAGAGAGAGAGCAAAAGAGAGGGGGGAGAGAGCACAAAAGAGATGGAGAGAGAGAGAGAGCAAACAAGAGGAGAGAGAGAGAGCAAAAGAGAGGGGGGAGAGAGAGAGCAAAAGAGAGGGGGGAGAGAGAGAGCAAAAGAGAGGGGGGAGAGAGAGAGCAAAAGAGAGGGGGGAGAGAGAGAGCAAAAGAGAGAGGGGGGAGAGAGCAAAAGAGAGAGGGGAGAGAGAGAGAGCAAAAGAGAGAGGGGAGAGAGAGAGAGCAAAAGAGAGGGGAGAGAGAGAGAGCAAAAGAGAGGGGAGAGAGAGAGCAAAAGAGAGGGGGGAGAGAGAGAGCAAAAGAGAGGGGGGGGATAGAGAGAAAGCAAGGGGTGGGACCGCTGTACTGCAAAAAATGGCTTGTGTACACGGGCTTTAGGACTAGTTACACATAATCAAATAGCCCTATGAAAATAAAAAAGGGCCTTTTGTGGGGCATTGCCCCAAAGAAATCAGCTCTTTTATCTGTAAAAAAAAAATACAAATACCCCCCAACAGTAAAACCCACCACCCACACAACCAAACCCCCCAAATAAAAACCTATCTAAAAAAACCTAAGCTCCCCATTGCCCTTAAAAGGGCATTTAGCTCTTTTTCAGCCCAAACCCCTAATCTAAAATTAAAACCCACCCAATAAACCCTTAAAAAAACCTAACACTAACCCCCGAAGATCCACTTACAGTTTTTGAAGACCCGACATCCATCCTCAACGAAGCGGCAGAAGTCCTCAGCGAAGCCGGCAGAAGTCTTCATCCAAGCCGGCAGAGGTCTTCATCCAGACGGCATCTTCTATCTTCATCCATCCGGCGCGGAGCAGCTCCATCTTCAAGACATCCGGCGCAGAGCATCGTCTTCTTCTGAACAATGAAGTTTCCCTTTAAATGACGTCATCCAAGATGACGTCCCTTACATTCTGATTGGCTGATAGAATTCTATCAGCCAATAGGAATTAAGGTGGAACAAATCCTATTGGCTGTTGCAATTAGCCAATAGGATTGAGCTTGCATTCTATTGGCTGATTGGAATAGCCAATAGAATGCGAGCTCAATCCTATTGGCTGATTGGATCAGCCAATAGGATGAAAGCTCAATCATATTGGCTGATTGCAACAGCCAGTAGGATTTTTTTCCACCTTTGTTTGTAACTTAGTAATTTTTAATAGTAGATTTAAATAATTTGAGTAGGGTTAGGTTTTTAAATATATAATATAATTAATTTAATTTGTAATTTTAGTATATTAGGGTAGGTTAATGAATAGTTTAATATAGTTTAATGTAATTTTAGTATAATAGCGTAGGTTAATTAATAGTTTAATGTAATTTTAGTATAATAGGGTAGGTTAATTAGTAGTTTAATATATTTTATTTTAATTCTAAAGGTAAGTTTAAATTTATTATAAGATAGGGATGAGTTAATATTTAATGTAAAGTTAGCGGGTTGTTAGGTTAATTTAGTTTATGGCGATGAGGGGGCTGGCGGTTTAGGGGTTAATAGGTTTAGTAAGTGGTAGTGATGTGGGAGGCCAGGGGTTTAGGGGTTAATACATTTATTTAGATGCGGTGGACTCCGGGAGTGGCGGGATAGGGGTTAATACATTTAATTAGTTGTGGTGGGCTCCGGGAGCAACGCAATAGGGGTTAATTACTTTATTTAGTTACGGTGATGTCGGGGAGCGGCGGGATAGGGGTTAATACTTTTATGTAGGTGGTGGCTGTGTCGGGGCGGCAGATTAAGGGTGTTTAGACTCGGGGTACATGTCAGGGTGTTAGGTGTAAACGTTACTTTTATTCTACCATAGAAATCAATGGGATATCTGGCAGCAGCGAACATAAGCTTTCGCTGCTTTCAGACTACCATTGATTCCTATGGCATCCGCGGCCTCCAGGGTGGCGGATTGAAAACCAGGTACGCTGGGCCGGAATAGTGGTGAGCGTACCTGTTAGAAGTTTGATAGCTTGCAAAAGGTGTCAGATAGTGCCAAATTTGTATTTGGAACATCTGTAATGACGTAAGCATCGATCTGTGTCTGACTGAGACCGGCGGATCGTATGTTACGTCACAAATTTCAAATTTTGCCAGTCTGTAGGCTTTGATAAATAGGGCGAATCGGGCTCGCCACAATTACGCTGCGGAATTCCAGAGTATTTGCGGTTGACGGCTTGATATAACACAAAGGTTTTATCACTGCATTTGGAAGGCATTTTTTTAATTGGTGTTCTTCCAGAAGGTTTACTTGGTATTCCTTTAGGATTCCTAGATTCATTCAGTTTAATACAAAATGGTTTTGACAAGGGTTTGTCCGCTAATTTCTAAAAGGCAAATTTCTGCTTTGTCTGGTTTTTTTTTTATTCGGAAGTTGTCTTACTTCCTGAGGTACAGTCCAGGTATAAGTTAGAATTAGGCCACTTTTGAATCCTATTTCTCCACCCTGGAAACTGAATCTAATTTTCTCTCCATTCAACATTTTTTGAACTAATGCATTCCACTGGTATCTGCCTTTACCTTGCAAAATACTCTTACTATTCGCAATCTCTTGAGCAAGGAGAGTTTGAGTTGTCTTGTGATTTCCTTTAGTAATTATTTAAAAGTAGAAGGCTATACTTTGTCCTAAATATGATTTTGCTCCTAATATAAGTTCCAAGAAAAATTACAATCAAGAAATGGTTATTCCTTCTAACTCTAAGTAGCGGCTATTACTTAATCTTGGAGTAGTTAACGTTTTTAAGTTCTATCTCCATGCTACTACAGATTACAGACCAACTTCTATTTTTTTTCTCTACTCTTTAACTTGTAAAGGGCAGAAAGCTAGTAAGGTAGTGTGGGCGTCTTGGGGTCACACGTTTTCTTACAGGTGGGTTAGGATAGTCACCTACTAAGCCTATTACAACTCTTCTTAAGAGCAGTTACAACATTGTGGGTTTTTTGTAAAAAAAAAAATATGCTTCTTTGGAGCTGATTTTCAAAGTTGCAAAATGTGTTCTCTGCATATTTTATTGCTTTGTGGCTTTGCTTTTTTGCAAGCAGCTTTTGGCATGAAAGTCCTTCAGGCCGCAGTGTTAGCTAATTAAGAACTGCCAGGAAATATTGTCCCACCCTTTACGTAACATAAGAACAGCAGAAAGGTTCAGTGGCACTACCTAAAAGGTTTATGAATGCCTACACCCTTGGTGTGTAAATCAGCTTCTTAGCTATATATTGGGGTGAGTGGTGCTGTGTATTATAAACTTTCAGAACCAACGATTGATGGGTTGAGGGCCCATCTTAGAATACACTATAAGCACTCATGGTAGGCATATGTGGCATTTAGTACTTGAGTTGAAAGTGAAACGATAATGGTCGGATAGATCTCACTAGCGCTGCGGAATCTGTTGGCGCTCTACAAATAACCGATAATAATAATAAATTTTAGCTCTGATTTTATGTGTATATAATAAGTTATGTTTTATTAACCCCAGTGAGATCTATCCAACCATTATCGTTTCACTTTCAACTCAAGTACTAAATGCCACATATGCCTACCATGAGTGCTAATAGTGTATTCTAAGATGGGCTCTCAACCCATCAATCGTTGGTTCTTTACGTAACATAGACCATCGGCTCGGGTATTAATCCCATATGTTATGGAGGAATGTGGATCATCCTCATTTTACGAAAGAAAACAAAGTTTATGCTTACCTGATTATTTTCTTTTGGAATGATGATGGTCCACAGGCCCTTCCCATTTACATTTTTAGGTAACCGTTCTTATGAGACCTCTACAGACCCTGCCTTGTCTTTCCTACCTATATGTTTGCTATTCTCTACTCTGCTATACGTTAAACTTAGAGAGAGATGGGAGGTGTTAGGGACTTTAAGCTCTGTTATGGGTTCTTGACCTCCTCCTAGTAGCGGGGAAAATATCCCTTATGTTATGGAGGACTGTGGACCAACATCATTCAAAAAGAAAAGAATTTATCAGGAAAGCATTTTCCTTTTACAGGACACTGCAAGCGACATAGCTACAGCAGTTACCTTAACCCTTGGCTCAAAGCTTTCATTCACAAGGCGGGGAAGACTCTCCCTAGACTTATTACTGCTCATTCAACTAGAGCTTCATCTTGTGCTTTTTGTCAAGGAGGCTACGTGATCCTCTCTTCACACTTTTTTACAAAATTTTACCATTTTAATGTGTGTGCTTCTTCTGAGGCTACTTTTGACCACTGCACCTGATCAGTAACATTCCTGCCTTAACTTGATAACTTCACTGCTAAGATCTTTCATGTGATGATATTGTGGACTCTCACCATCTTATGAAAGAAAACAAAATGTATTCTTACCTGATAAATTGATTTCTTTCAGGACGGTGAGAGTCCACAAGCCCTGCCCTTTTTTTTATACAGTTGATGACAGAACGTGTGCACTTCATTTGACCCACTTTGTCTTTCATGCTTTTTCTAGATTCCTTGCATATACTCAGCCATATGTATGACTGATAAAAGCTCTGGTATGTTGGGTGTTTTTTTGCCTCCTCCTAGTGGACTGCATTGTAATCCCACGTGCTGATTTTGTTGACTCTCATCCTCATGAAAGAAATGAATTTATCAAGTAAACATACATTTTGTCTCTTGATTTATGTCATGGATATGATTTTCCTGACTCTTGATTTTCTCTCTCTTAGGTTTAAACATGTTCAGGTTCGTGTCAATGCAGAAGGTGCCGCTTTCTACAGGTAGTGTGAGAATGATGTAAAGGAACTGAATTATTTAATATTACAATTGTCTAAAGGAAATATCTTGGGTTAAATGGAATGTGTCATTTTTTTGCCTCTGCTATGTCTTTATATCCTTGTAGAATCCTATCAGTACTTTGACCACTGGAGTAATTAGAAACACTTTGAGAGGAGGGTCATGGTCACCTGTCTTAGACCTTCAGAAATTAACAAACATTTCAAGTTTTCTTGCCTGCCTTTCATCATTTCTTCTCAATTCATTAGACCATTCACAAATAATTTAGTTACTATCACTATATAGGTATCACTGTTGTACTTGCTGATGAACGTACTGATCAGCATAGAGAGTTTTTTTCTTCTACAAGATACGAGTCCACGGATTTCATCCTTTCTTGTGGGATATTAACCTCCTGCTAACAGGAAGTGGCAAAGAGCACCACAGCAGAGCTGTATATATAGCCCCTCCCTTCCCCTCCACCTCCAGTCATTCTCTTTGCCTGTGTTATACTAAGAAGAGGTAAAGTGAGGTGTTAGTTTTAGTTTCTTCAATCAAGAAGATTTTTATTTTAAATGCTACCGGTGTGTACTATTTTCCTCAGGGGGATATGGAAGAAGATTTCTGCCCTGAGGTTTGATGATCTTAGCATTTGTAACTAAGATCCATGCTGGTTCCCACAAGACTTCTGAAGGTAACCATGAGACATCTTCAGTGTGGAGACCGGTTTCATGCTACAAGCAGCATTAAGGTATGTGCAGCCTTTTTATTCTGAGGAGACTTGGTATATCAGAACTGGCTGGCATTTATTTCCCTGTATGGGAATGGGGTAAGCAGTAATCCTATTTTATATGAAGGGTATTACTGGAGTCCCTGGATTTTATTTATAAATGGTTGACTTTATATGGGCATTATGTGACATGGGAGAGACAAAGAAAAACGATGTATACGTTTTTATTTTTTGGCATTAACATCTATTTGTTTGATGGTGTATTTGAGGGGTTATAGTGTGTTGTGAATAACTTAGGTGTAAAACCGATTTCCCATGCGGTTGTGTTTGGGCCTACTCCGGCATCGACCTTAAGGGGTGAGGCTTATTTTTGCACGCTCAGATGCGCACTTCCTTCAGGCTAGGCAGCAGCAAGCAGTAACTCCGGTGGCTCCTGGCTGTGCAAGCTGGTCTGGAGGGTTGGAAAGTTGTTTCAAAGTACCCTGGGGGCAGGTAGGCGCCACAGCAGAGGGTATTTTTGACTGTTAAATAACATATTGTTGATCTAAGTACTTTAAGAGCCTTATTTCTGCCCTTACTTCTGGGTGCAGTAATTTTTGGGTAAACCAACGATTTTTAGTTAAATTTAACGTTGTTTAAGCATTTTGGAAAAATTGTTCACTTTTTCTTTTCTTAAAGGCGCAGTACACGTTTTTTCAAAAGTTTATTTTAAGCAATAAATAAGTGTTTTAACGACTTTTGTGGTTATTACTAGTCTGTTCAACATGTCTGACATTGAGGAATCTGAATCTCATTGTTCTATGTGTTTAGAAGCTATTGTGCAACCCCTTCTAACATTGTGTAACTCTTGTACTGAAAGAGCCTTACATTGTAAAGACCATATATTAGGTCAAGAGAGTGTGCCTAAGGATGATTCTCAGTCTGAAGAGAATCAGGATATGCCATCCAATTCTCCCCAAGTGTCACAACCTTTAACGCCCACACAAGCGACGCCAAGTACCTCTAGTGCGCCTAATTCCTTTACTCTGCAGGAGATGGCTGCAGTTATGTCAACTACCCTTACAGAGGTATTGTCTAAATTACCAGTGTTGCAGGGTAAACCCAGTAGGTCAGGTATTAATGTAAATACTGAATCCTCTGATGCTTTATTAGCTATTTCCGATGTTCCCTCACAGTGCTCTGAGTTGGGGATTAGGGAATTACTGTCTGAGGGTGAAATTTCAGAATCAGGGAATGTTTTACCTCAGACAGATTCGGACGCTATGTCCTTTAAATTTAATCTTGAACACCTCCGTCTGTTGCTTAGGGAGGTTTTAGCGACTCTGGATGATTGTGACCATTGTAATTCCTCCAGAGAAATTGTGTAAAATGGATAAATATCTAGAAGTACCTATTTACACTGATGTTTTTCCGGTTCCTAAGAGAATTTCTGAAATTATAAGAAAGGAATGGGATAGACCAGGTATACAGTTTTCTCCCCCTCCTAATATTAAGAAAATGTTTCCCATATCAGATACCATTTGGGACTCATGGCAAACGGTCCCTAAGGTAGAGGGAGCTATATCTACCCTAGCTAAGCGTACTACTATACCCATTGAGGATAGTTGTGCTTTCAAAGACCTTTTGGATAAGAAATTAGAGGGTCTACTAAAGAAATTATTTGTTAATCAGGGGTTTCTTTTACAACCTACGGCTTGCATTGTTCCAGTAACTACTGCAGCAGCTTTTTGGTTTGAGCCTCTAGAAGAGTCTCTTAAGGTTGAGACTCCATTAGATGAAATCTTAGATAGAATTAAGGCTCTCCAGCTAGCTAATTCTTTTATTACTGATGCCGCTTTTCAAATTGCTAAATTAGCGGCAAAGAATGCAGGATTTGCTATTTTAGCACGTAGAGCATTGTGGCTCAAATCTTGGTCTGCTGATGTCTCATCAAAAACTAAGCTTTTAGCTATTCCTTTTAAGGGTAAGACCCTTTTTTGACCTGAATTGAAGCAAATCATTTCTGACATTACAGGAGGTAAAGGTCATGCCCTACTTCAGGATAAGTCTGTTAAAATGAGGGGTAAACAGAATAATTTTCGTTCCTTTAGGAACTTTAAAGGAGGACCCCCCGCTTCCTCTTCTTCCACAAAGCAGGAAGGGAACTTTACCCAATCTAAGTCAGTCTGGAGAACCAATCAGAACTGGAATAAGGGTAAACAATCCAAAAAGCCCGCTGCTGCTCCTAAGACAGCATGAAGGGGCGGCCCCCGATCCGGGACCGGATCTAGTAGGGGGCAGACTCTCTTTCTTTGTCCAGGCTTGGGCAAGAGATGTTCAGGACCCCTGGGCACTAGAAATAGTGACCCACGGTTATCAATTGGAATTCAAGGACTTTCTCCCAAGAGGGAGATTTCATCTTTCAAAGTTATCTGCAAACCAGATAAAAAGAGAGGCGTTCTTATGCTGTGTAAAAGACCTTTTTACTATGGGAGTAATTTGCCCAGTTCCAAAATTGGAACAGGGACAGGGGTTTTACTCAAACCTATTTGTGGTTCCCAAAAAGAGGGAACGTTCAGACCTATTTTAGACCTCAAGTGTCTAAACAAATTTCTAAGACTTCCATCATTCAAGATGGAGACAATACGAACAATTTTACCAATGATCCAGGAGGGTCAATATATGACTATCGTGGACTTGAAGGATGCTTACTTTCATATTCCTATCCACAAGGATCATCATCAGTTTCTAAGGTTTGCCTTCTTGGACAAACATTATCAATTTGTGGCTCTTCCCTTCAGGTTGGCCACAGCACCCAGAATTTTCACAAAGGTTCTAGGGTCTCTTTTGGCGGTTCATACCGCGAGGCATAGCGGTGGCGCCTTATCTGGACGATATTCTGATCCAGGCGTCAACATATCATCTGACAAAATCTCACACGGACACAGTGCTGTCTTTTCTGAGAACTCACGGCTGGAAGGTGAACATAGAGAAGAGTTCACTTGTCCCACAGACAAGGGTTCCTTTCTTGGGAAACTCTGATAGACTCGGTAGCCATGAAAATATTTCTGACGGAGGTCAGAAAATCAAAGATTCTAAATACTTGCCGAGCACTTCAGTCCATTCCTCGGCCATCAGTGGCTCAGTGTATGGAGGTAATTGGATTAATGGTAGCGGCAATGGACATCATTCCGTTTGCTCGCTTTCATCTCAGACCACTGCAGCTGTGCATGCTCGGACAGTGGAATGGGGATTATGCGGATTTATCTCCTCAGATAAATCTAGATCAAGAAACCAGAGACTCTCTTCTTTGGTGGTTGTCGCTTGATCATCTGTCCCAGGGGACTTGCTTCCGCAGACCCTCTTGGGTGATAGTGACAACGGACACCAGCCTTCTGGGCTGGGGTGCAGTCTGGAATTCCCTGAAGGCTCAGGGTGTTTGGACTCAGGTGGAGTCTCTCTACTTCCAATCAATATGCTGGAACGGAGAGCAATTTTCAATGCGCTTCAGGCATGGCCTCAGTTGGCTTCGGCCAAATTCATCAGATTCCAGTCGGACAGCATTACGTCTGTGGCCTATATCAATCATCGGGGGGAACAAGGAGTTCCTTAGCGATGAGAGAGGTATCCAAAATAATCCGTTGGGCGGAGGCCCACTTTTGTCATCTGTCAGCAATCCACATCCCAGGTGTAGAGAACTGGGAAGCGGATTTTCTAAGCAGACAGACTTTTCATCCGGGGGAGTGGGAACTCCACCCGGAGGTATTTGCCTCATTGATTCGCCGATGGGGCAAACCGGAATTGGATCTGATGGCATCTCGACAGAATGCCAAGCTTCCAAGATACGGATCCAGGTCAAGGGATCCCCAGGCCGAACTGATAGATGCCTTGGCAGTGCCTTGGTCGTTCAGCCTAGCTTATATGTTTCCACCTTTTCCTCTCCTCCCACGCGTGATTGCTCGAATCAGACAGGAGAGAGCTTCGGTGATCCTGATAACGCCTGCGTGGCCACGCAGGACTTGGTTTGCGGATCTAGTGGACATGTCTTCACTACCAACGTGGAAACTTCCTTTGAGACAGGACCTTCTCATTCAAGGTCCTTTCCAACATCCAAATCTAACTTCTCTGCAGCTGACTGCGTGGAGATTGAACGCTTGATTTTATCGAAGCGAGGAATCTCTGATTCTGTTATCAGTACCTTGATACAGGCTAGAAAGCCTGTCACTAGAAAAATCTATCATAAGATATGGCGTAAATATCTTTATTGGTGTGAATCCAAGGGTTACTCATGGAGTAAAGTTAGGATTCCTAGGATTCTGTCTTTTCTCCAAGAAGGATTGGAGAAAGGCTTATCAGCTAGTTCCTTAAAGGGACAAATTTCTGCATTGTCAATTTTGTTTCACAAACGTTTGGCAGATGTGCCAGATGTTCAGTCTTTTTGTCAGGCTTTATCTAGAATTAAGCCTGTATTTAGACCAATTACTCCTCCCTGGAGTTTGAATTTAGTTCTTCGAGTTCTTCAACGGGTTCCGTTTGAACCTTTACATTCCATAGATATAAAGTTATTTTCTGTTTTTGGTTGCTATTTCTTCTGCTCGAAGAGTTTCTGAGCTTTCAGCTTTACAGTGTGATTTGCCTTATCTCATATTTCATTCTGATAAGGTGGTTTTACGTACCAAACCTGGTTTTCTTCCTAAGGTTGTTTCGAATAAGAATATTAATCAGGAAATTGTTGTTCCTTCATTGTGTTCTAATCCTTCTTCTAAGAAGGAGCATCTGTTACATAACTTGGATGTGGTCCATGCCTTAAAGTTTTACTTACAGGCAACTAAGGATTTCCGTCAATCATCTTCATTGTTCATTGTTTATTCTGGAAAGCGTAGGGGTCAGAAAGCTACTGCTACCTCTTTCTTTTTGGCTGAGAAGTATCATCCGTTTGGCTTATGAGACTGCTGGACAGCAGCCTCCTGAAAGAATTACGGCTCATTCTACTAGGGCTGTGGCTTCCACATGGGCTTTTAAAAAACGATGCATCTGTTGAACAGATTTGTAAGGCTGCGACTTGGTCGTCCCTTCATACTTTTTCCAAATTTTATACTTTTGCTTCTTCTGAGGCTGTTTTTGGGAGAAAAGTTCTTCAAGCAGTGGTGCCTTCCATTTAGGTTCCTGTCCTGTCCCTCCCTTTCAGCCGTGTCCTGTTGCTTTGGTATTGTATCCCACAAGTAAGGATGAAATCCGTGGACTCTTCGTATCTTGTAGAAGAAAAGGAAATTTATGCTTACCTGATAAATTGATTTCTTCTACGATACGACGAGTCCACGGCCCTCCCTGTCAATTTTAAACAGATTATGTTTTTTATTATTTATAACTTCAGTCACCTGCACCTTTTAGCTTTTCCTTTCTCTTCCTATAACCTTCAGTCGAATGACTGAGGGTGGAGGGGAAGGGGAGGAGCTATATATACAGCTCTGCTGTGGTGCTCTTTGCCACTTCCTGTTAGCAGGAGGATAATATCCCACAAGTAAGGATGAAATCCGTGGACTCGTCGTATCGTAGAAGAAATCAATTTATCAGGTAAGCATAAATTTCCTTTTTTTTTCGAAATGTATGTTGTGATCAAGATATGTTCAATTTAGAAAAAGTCAACTAATTAGCCTGATTTCTGTTTTCTTGCAAGCAGAATTTCAGACACATCTGTAACGGTTCGTAACCTTTTTCTCCTTATAATGGCTTAGGCCCCAATATTCAAAGCAAACCAACATGGCTGCTACCCTCCTCGCAACCTGCACTTCGCTGCTTTGAACATATCAATCTGGTGTCTCGCTAACTCACGCTAAACGCCTTTAACTATTTCACACCTAACTTACACTCCCCTGCTCTGTCTCTCTACCTCCCACTGACCGCCTACACCTACGTCTGAGCTCACCTACACTCCCCCTGCACCGCCCAGCTAACTCCAACCTGACTGCCTACACCTATGTCACGCCTAACCTACACTCCCCCTGCTCTGTCTCTCTACCTCCCACTGACCGCCTACACCTACGTCTGAGCACACCTACACTACCCCTGCACCGCCCAGCTAACTCCAACCTGACTGCCTACACCTACGTCAGAGCTCACCTACACTCCCCTTGCACCGCCCAGCTAACTCCAACCTGACTGCCTACACCTACGTCACGCCTAACCTACACTCCCCCTGCTCTGTCTCTCTACCTCCCACTGACCGCCTACACCTACGTCTGAGCACACCTACACTACCCCTGCACCGCCCAGCTAACTCCAACCTAACTGCCTACACCTACGTCAGAGCTCACCTACACTCCCCTTGCACCGCCCAGCTAACTCCAACCTGACTGCCTACACCTACGTCACGCCTAACCTACACTCACCCTGCTCTGTCTCTCTTCCTCCCACCCACCGCCTACACCTACGTCTGAGCTCACCTACACTCCCCCTGCACCGCCCAGCTAACTCCAACCTGACTGCCTACACCTATGTCACGCCTAACCTACACTCCCCTGCTCTGTCTCTCTACCTCCCACCGACCGCCTACACCTACGTCTGAGCTCACCTACACTCCCCTTGCACCTCCCAGCTAACTCCAACCTAACTGCCTACACCTACGTCAGAGCTCACCTACACTCCCCTTGCACCGCCCAGCTAACTCCAACCTGACTGCCTACACCTACGTCACGCCTAACCTACACTCCCCCTGCTCTGTCCCTCTACGTCCCACCGACCGCCTACACCTACGTCAGAGCTCACCTACACTCCCCTTGCACCTCCCAGCTAACTCCAACCTAACTGCCTACACCTACGTCACGCCTAACCTACACTCGCCCTGCTCTGTCTCTCTACCTCCCACTGACCGCCTACACCTACGTCAGAGCTCACTTACACTCCCCCTGCACCGCCCAGCTAACTCCAACCTGACTGCCTACACCTACGTCAGAGCTCACCTACACTCCCCTTGCACCGCCCAGCTAACTCCAACCTGACTGCCTACACCTACGTCACGCCTAACCTACACTCCCCCTGCTCTGTCCCTCTACGTCCCACTGACCGCCTACACCTACGTCAGAGCTCACCTACACTCCCCTTGCACCGCCCAGCTAACTCCAACCTGACTGCCTACAGCTACGTCAGAGCTCACCTACACTACCCCTGCACCGCCCAGCTAACTCCAACCTAACTGCCTACACCTACGTCAGAGCTCACCTACACTCCCCTTGCACCGCCCAGCTAACTCCAACCTGACTGCCTACACCTACGTCAGAGCTCACCTACACTCCCCCTGCACCGCCCAGCTAACTCCAACCTGACTGCCTACACCTACGTCACGCCTAACCTACACTCCCCCTGCTCTGCCTCTCTACCTCCCACCGACTGCCTACACCTACGTCAGAGCTCACCTACACTCCCCTTGCACCGCCCAGCTAACTCCAACCTGACTGCCTACACCTACGTCACGCCTAACCTACACTCCCCCTGATCTGCCTCTCTACCTCCCACCGACCGCCTACACCTACGTCAGAGCTCACCTACACTCCCCTTGCACCGCCCAGCTAACTCCAACCTAACTGCCTACACCTACGTCACACCTAACCTACACTCCCCCTGCTCTGCCTCTCAACCTCCCACCGACCGCCTACACCTACGTCTGAGCTCACCTACACTTCCCCTGCACCGCCCAGCTAAGTCCAACCTGACTGCCTACAGCTACGTCTGAGTTCACCTACACTCCCCCTGCACCGCCCAGCTAACTCCAACCTGACTGCCTACACCTACGTCACGCCTAACCTACACTCCCCCTGCTCTGTCCCTCTACGTCCCACCGACCGCCTACACCTACGTCAGAGCTCACCTACACTCCCCTTGCACCGCCCAGCTAACTCCAACCTAGCTGTCTACACCTACGTCACGCCTAACCTACACTCCCCCTGCTCTGTCTCCCTACCTCCCACCCATCGCCTACAGCTACGTCAGAGCTCACCTACACTCCCCCTGCACCACCCAGCTAACTCCAACCTGACTGCCTACACCTACGTCACGCCTAACCTACACTCCCCTTGCTCTGTCCCTCTACGTCCCACCGACCGCCTACACCTACGTCAGAGCTCACCTACACTCCCCCTGCACCACCCAGCTAACTCCAACCTGACTGCCTACACCTACGTCATGCCTAACCTACACTCCCCCTGCTCTGTCCCTCTACGTCCCACCGACCGCCTACACCTACGTCTGAGCTCACCTACACTCCCCCTGCTCTGCCTCTCTACCTCCCACCGACTGCCTACACCTACGTCAGAGCTCACCTACACTCCCCTTGCACCGCCCAGCTAACTCCAACCTGACTGCCTACACCTACGTCACGCCTAACCTACACACTCCCCCTGATCTGCCTCTCTACCTCCCACCGACCGCCTACACCTACGTCAGAGCTCACCTACACTCCCCTTGCACCGCCCAGCTAACTCCAACCTAACTGCCTACACCTACGTCACACCTAACCTACACTCCCCCTGCTCTGCCTCTCTACCTCCCATCGACTGCCTACACCTACGTCAGAGCTCACCTACACTCCCCTTGCACCGCCCAGCTAACTCCAACCTGACTGCCTACACCTACATCACGCCTAACCTACACTCCCCCTGCTATGCCTCTCTACCTCCCACCGACCGCCTACACCTACGTCAGAGCTCACCTACACTCCCCTTGCACCGCCCAGCTAACTCCAACCTAACTGCCTACACCTACGTCACGCCTAACCTACACTCCCCTGCTCTGTCTCTCAACCTCCCACCGACCGCCTACACCTACGTCAGAGCTCACCTACACTACCCCTGCACCGCCCAGCTAACTCCAACCTGACTGCCTACACCTACGTCAGAGCTCACCTACACTCCCCTTGCACCGCCCAGCTAACTCCAACCTAACTGCCTACACTTACGTCACGCCTAACCTACACTCCCCTGCTCTGTCTCTCAACCTCCCACCGACCGCCTACACCTACGTCTGAGCTCACCTACACTTCCCCTGCACCGCCCAGCTAAGTCCAACCTGACTGCCTACAGCTACGTCTGAGTTCACCTACACTCCCCCTGCACCACCCAGCTAACTCCAACCTGACTGCCTACACCTACGTCACGCCTAACCTACACTCCCCCTGCTCTGTCCCTCTACGTCCCACCGACCGCCTACACCTACGTCAGAGCTCACCTACACTCCCCCTGCACCACCCAGCTAACTCCAACCTGACTGCCTACACCTACGTCATGCCTAACCTACACTCCCCCTGCTCTGTCCCTCTACGTCCCACCGACCGCCTACACCTACGTCTGAGCTCACCTACACTCCCCCTGCTCTGCCTCTCTACCTCCCACCGACTGCCTACACCTACGTCAGAGCTCACCTACACTCCCCTTGCACCGCCCAGCTAACTCCAACCTGACTGCCTACACCTACGTCACGCCTAACCTACACACTCCCCCTGATCTGCCTCTCTACCTCCCACCGACCGCCTACACCTACGTCAGAGCTCACCTACACTCCCCTTGCACCGCCCAGCTAACTCCAACCTAACTGCCTACACCTACGTCACACCTAACCTACACTCCCCCTGCTCTGCCTCTCTACCTCCCACCGACCGCCTACACCTACGTCAGAGCTCACCTACACTCCCCTTGCACCGCCCAGCTAACTCCAACCTGACTACCTACACCTACATCACGCCTAACCTACACACTCCCCCTGATCTGCCTCTCTACCTCCCACCGACCGCCTACACCTACGTCAGAGCTCACCTACACTCCTCTTGCACCGCCCAGCTAACTCCAACCTGACTGCCTACACCTACGTCACGCCTAACCTACACTCCCCTGCTCTGTCTCTCAACCTCCCACCGACCGCCTACACCTACGTCTGAGCTCACCTCCACTCCCCCTGCACCGCCCAGCTAAGTCCAACCTGACTGCCTACAGCTACGTCTGAGTTCACCTACACTCCCCCTGCACCGCCCAGCTAACTCCAACCTGACTGCCTACACCTACGTCACGCCTAACCTACACTCCCCCTGCTCTGTCCCTCTACGTCCCACCGACCGCCTACACCTACGTCAGAGCTCACCTACACTCCCCTTGCACCTCCCAGCTAACTCCAACCTAACTGCCTACACCTACGTCACGCCTAACCTACACTCCCCCTGCTCTGCCTCTCAACCTCCCACCGACCGCCTACACCTACGTCAGAGCTCACCTACACTCCCCTTGCACCGCCCAGCTAACTCCAACCTGACTGCCTACAGCTACGTCATGCCTAACCTACACTCCCTGCTCTGTCCCTCTACCTCCCACCGACCGCCTACACCTACGTCAGAGCTCACCTACACTCCCCTTGCACCGCCCAGCTAACTCCAACCTGACTGCCTACAGCTACGTCACGCCTAACCTACACCCCCCCTGCTCTGCCTCTCTTTCTCCCACCGACCGCCTACACCTACGTCAGAGCTCACCTACACTCCCCTTGCACCGCCCAGCTAACTCCAACCTGACTGCCTACAGCTACGTCACGCCTAACCTACACTCCCCCTGCTCTGTCCCTCTACCTCCCACCGACCGCCTACACCTACGTCAGAGCTCACCTACACTCCCCTTGCACCGCCCAGCTAACTCCAACCTGACTGCCTACACCTACGTCACGCCTAACCTACACACTCCCCCTGATCTGCCTCTCTACCTCCCACCGACTGCCTACACCTACATCACGCCTAACCTACACTCCCCCTGCTCTGCCTCTCTACCTCCCACCGACCGCCTACACCTACGTCTGAGCTCACCTACACTCCCCCTGCACCGCCCAGCTAACTCCAACCTGACTGCCTACACCTACGTCAGAGCTCACCTACACTCCCCCTGCACCGCCCAGCTAACTCCAACCTGACTGCCTACACCTACGTCACGCCTAACCTACACTCCCCCTGCTCTGCCTCTCTACCTCCCACCGACTGCCTACACCTACGTCAGAGCTCACCTACACTCCCCTTGCACCGCCCAGCTAACTCCAACCTGACTGCCTACACCTACGTCACGCCTAACCTACACTCCCCCTGCTCTGTCCCTCTACGTCCCACCGACCGCCTACACCTACGTCAGAGCTCACCTACACTCCCCTTGCACCGCCCAGCTAACTCCAACCTAGCTGTCTACACCTACGTCACGCCTAACCTACACTCCCCCTGCTCTGTCTCCCTACCTCCCACCCATCGCCTACAGCTACGTCAGAGCTCACCTACACTCCCCCTGCACCACCCAGCTAACTCCAACCTGACTGCCTACACCTACGTCACGCCTAACCTACACTCCCCTTGCTCTGTCCCTCTACGTCCCACCGACCGCCTACACCTACGTCAGAGCTCACCTACACTCCCCCTGCACCACCCAGCTAACTCCAACCTGACTGCCTACACCTACGTCATGCCTAACCTACACTCCCCCTGCTCTGTCCCTCTACGTCCCACCGACCGCCTACACCTACGTCTGAGCTCACCTACACTCCCCCTGCTCTGCCTCTCTACCTCCCACCGACTGCCTACACCTACGTCAGAGCTCACCTACACTCCCCTTGCACTGCCCAGCTAACTCCAACCTGACTGCCTACACCTACGTCACGCCTAACCTACACACTCCCCCTGATCTGCCTCTCTACCTCCCACCGACCGCCTACACCTACGTCAGAGCTCACCTACACTCCCCTTGCACCGCCCAGCTAACTCCAACCTAACTGCCTACACCTACGTCACACCTAACCTACACTCCCCCTGCTCTGCCTCTCTACCTCCCATCGACTGCCTACACCTACGTCAGAGCTCACCTACACTCCCCTTGCACCGCCCAGCTAACTCCAACCTGACTGCCTACACCTACGTCACGCCTAACCTACACTCCCCCTGCTCTGCCTCTCTACCTCCCATCGACTGCCTACACCTACGTCAGAGCTCACCTACACTCCTCTTGCACCGCCCAGCTAACTCCAACCTGACTGCCTACACCTACGTCACGCCTAACCTACACTCCCCTGCTCTGTCTCTCAACCTCCCACCGACCGCCTACACCTACGTCTGAGCTCACCTCCACTCCCCCTGCACCGCCCAGCTAAGTCCAACCTGACTGCCTACAGCTACGTCTGAGTTCACCTACACTCCCCCTGCACCGCCCAGCTAACTCCAACCTGACTGCCTACACCTACGTCACGCCTAACCTACACTCCCCCTGCTCTGTCCCTCTACGTCCCACCGACCGCCTACACCTACGTCAGAGCTCACCTACACTCCCCTTGCACCTCCCAGCTAACTCCAACCTAACTGCCTACACCTACGTCACGCCTAACCTACACTCCCCCTGCTCTGCCTCTCAACCTCCCACCGACCGCCTACACCTACGTCAGAGCTCACCTACACTCCCCTTGCACCGCCCAGCTAACTCCAACCTGACTGCCTACAGCTACGTCACGCCTAACCTACACTCCCTGCTCTGTCCCTCTACCTCCCACCGACCGCCTACACCTACGTCAGAGCTCACCTACACTCCCCTTGCACCGCCCAGCTAACTCCAACCTGACTGCCTACAGCTACGTCACGCCTAACCTACACCCCCCCTGCTCTGCCTCTCTTTCTCCCACCGACCGCCTACACCTACGTCAGAGCTCACCTACACTCCCCTTGCACCGCCCAGCTAACTCCAACCTGACTGCCTACAGCTACGTCACGCCTAACCTACACTCCCCCTGCTCTGTCCCTCTACCTCCCACCGACCGCCTACACCTACGTCAGAGCTCACCTACACTCCCCTTGCACCGCCCAGCTAACTCCAACCTGACTGCCTACACCTACGTCACGCCTAACCTACACACTCCCCCTGATCTGCCTCTCTACCTCCCACCGACTGCCTACACCTACATCACGCCTAACCTACACTCCCCCTGCTCTGCCTCTCTACCTCCCACCGACCGCCTACACTTACGTCTGAGCTCACCTACACTCCCCCTGCACCGCCCAGCTAACTCCAACCTGACTGCCTACACCTACGTCAGAGCTCACCTACACTCCCCCTGCACCGCCCAGCTAACTCCAACCTGACTGCCTACACCTACGTCACGCCTAACCTACACTCCCCCTGCTCTGCCTCTCTACCTCCCACCGACTGCCTACACCTACGTCAGAGCTCACCTACACTCCCCTTGCACCGCCCAGCTAACTCCAACCTGACTGCCTACACCTACGTCACGCCTAACCTACACTCCCCCTGCTCTGTCCCTCTACGTCCCACCGACCGCCTACACCTACGTCAGAGCTCACCTACACTCCCCTTGCACCGCCCAGCTAACTCCAACCTAGCTGTCTACACCTACGTCACGCCTAACCTACACTCCCCTGCTCTGTCTCCCTACCTCCCACCCATCGCCTACAGCTACGTCAGAGCTCACCTACACTCCCCCTGCACCACCCAGCTAACTCCAACCTGACTGCCTACACCTACGTCACGCCTAACCTACACTCCCCCTGCTCTGTCCCTCTACGTCCCACCGACCGCCTACACCTACGTCAGAGCTCACCTACACTCCCCCTGCACCACCCAGCTAACTCCAACCTGACTGCCTACACCTACGTCATGCCTAACCTACACTCCCCCTGCTCTGTCCCTCTACGTCCCACCGACCGCCTACACCTACGTCTGAGCTCACCTACACTCCCCCTGCTCTGCCTCTCTACCTCCCACCGACTGCCTACACCTACGTCAGAGCTCACCTACACTCCCCTTGCACTGCCCAGCTAACTCCAACCTGACTGCCTACACCTACGTCACGCCTAACCTACACACTCCCCCTGATCTGCCTCTCTACCTCCCACCGACCGCCTACACCTACGTCAGAGCTCACCTACACTCCCCTTGCACCGCCCAGCTAACTCCAACCTAACTGCCTACACCTACGTCACACCTAACCTACACTCCCCCTGCTCTGCCTCTCTACCTCCCATCGACTGCCTACACCTACGTCAGAGCTCACCTACACTCCCCTTGCACCGCCCAGCTAACTCCAACCTGACTGCCTACACCTACATCACGCCTAACCTACACTCCCCCTGCTATGCCTCTCTACCTCCCACCGACCGCCTACACCTACGTCAGAGCTCACCTACACTCCCCTTGCACCGCCCAGCTAACTCCAACCTAACTGCCTACACCTACGTCACGCCTAACCTACACTCCCCTGCTCTGTCTCTCAACCTCCCACCGACCGCCTACACCTACGTCAGAGCTCACCTACACTACCCCTGCACCGCCCAGCTAACTCCAACCTGACTGCCTACACCTACGTCAGAGCTCACCTACACTCCCCTTGCACCGCCCAGCTAACTCCAACCTAACTGCCTACACCTACGTCACGCCTAACCTACACTCCCCTGCTCTGTCTCTCAACCTCCCACCGACCGCCTACACCTACGTCTGAGCTCACCTACACTTCCCCTGCACCGCCCAGCTAAGTCCAACCTGACTGCCTACAGCTACGTCTGAGTTCACCTACACTCCCCCTGCACCACCCAGCTAACTCCAACCTGACTGCCTACGTCACGCCTAACCTACACTCCCCCTGCTCTGTCCCTCTACGTCCCACCGACCGCCTACACCTACGTCAGAGCTCACCTACACTCCCCTTGCACCGCCCAGCTAACTCCAACCTAGCTGTCTACACCTACGTCACGCCTAACCTACACTCCCCCTGCTCTGTCTCCCTACCTCCCACCCATCGCCTACAGCTACGTCAGAGCTCACCTACACTCCCCCTGCACCACCCAGCTAACTCCAACCTGACTGCCTACACCTACGTCACGCCTAACCTACACTCCCCCTGCTCTGTCCCTCTACGTCCCACCGACCGCCTACACCTACGTCAGAGCTCACCTACACTCCCCTTGCACCGCCCAGCTAACTCCAACCTGACTGCCTACACCTACATCACACCTAACCTACACTCCCCCTGCTATGCCTCTCTACCTCCCACCGACCGCCTACACCTACGTCAGAGCTCACCTACACTCCTCTTGCACCGCCCAGCTAACTCCAACCTGACTGCCTACACCTACGTCACGCCTAACCTACACTCCCCTGCTCTGTCTCTCAACCTCCCACCGACCGCCTACACCTACGTCTGAGCTCACCTCCACTCCCCCTGCACCGCCCAGCTAAGTCCAACCTGACTGCCTACAGCTACGTCTGAGTTCACCTACACTCCCCCTGCACCGCCCAGCTAACTCCAACCTGACTGCCTACACCTACGTCACGCCTAACCTACACTCCCCCTGCTCTGTCCCTCTACGTCCCACCGACCGCCTACACCTACGTCAGAGCTCACCTACACTCCCCTTGCACCTCCCAGCTAACTCCAACCTAACTGCCTACACCTACGTCACGCCTAACCTACACTCCCCCTGCTCTGCCTCTCAACCTCCCACCGACCGCCTACACCTACGTCAGAGCTCACCTACACTCCCCTTGCACCGCCCAGCTAACTCCAACCTGACTGCCTACAGCTACGTCACGCCTAACCTACACTCCCTGCTCTGTCCCTCTACCTCCCACCGACCGCCTACACCTACGTCAGAGCTCACCTACACTCCCCTAGCACCGCCCAGCTAACTCCAACCTGACTGCCTACACCTACGTTACGCCTAACCTACACACTCCCCCTGATCTGCCTCTCTACCTCCCACCGACTGCCTACACCTACATCACGCCTAACCTACACTCCCCCTGCTCTGCCTCTCTACCTCCCACCGACCGCCTACACCTACGTCTGAGCTCACCTACACTCCCCCTGCACCGCCCAGCTAACTCCAACCTGACTGCCTACACCTACGTCAGAGCTCACCTACACTCCCCCTGCACCGCCCAGCTAACTCCAACCTGACTGCCTACACCTACGTCACGCCTAACCTACACTCCCCCTGCTCTGCCTCTCTACCTCCCACCGACTGCCTACACCTACGTCAGAGCTCACCTACACTCCCCTTGCACCGCCCAGCTAACTCCAACCTAACTGTCTACACCTACGTCACGCCTAACCTACACTCCCCCTGCTCTGTCTCTCTACCTCCCACCCACCGCCTACAGCTACGTCAGAGCTCACCTACACTCCCCCTGCACCACCCAGCTAACTCCAACCTGACTGCCTACACCTACGTCACGCCTAACCTACACTCCCCCTGCTCTGCCTCTCTACCTCCCACCGACCGCCTACACCTACGTCAGAGCTCACCTACACTCCCCTTGCACCGCCCAGCTAACTCCAACCTGACTGCCTACACCTACGTCTGAGCTCACCTACACTCCCCCTGCTCTGTCCCTCTACGTTCCACCGACTGCCTACACCTACGTCAGAGCTCACCTACACTCCCCTTGCACCTCCCAGCTAACTCCAACCTAACTGTCTACACCTACATCACGCCTAACCTACACTCGCCCTGCTCTGCCTCTCTACCTCCCACCGACCGCCTACACCTACGTCAGAGCTCACCTACACTCCCCTTGCACCGCCCAGCTAACTCCAACCTGACTGCCTACACCTACGTCAGAGCTCACCTACACTCCCCTTGCACCGCCCAGCTAACTCCAACCTGACTGCCTACAGCTACGTCACGCCTAACCTACACTCCCCCTGCTCTGCCTCTCTACCTCCCACCGACCGCCTACACCTACGTCAGAGCTCACCTACACTCCCCCTGCACCGCCCAGCTAACTCCAACCTGACTGCCTACACCTACGTCACGCCTAACCTACACACTCCCCCTGATCTGCCTCCTTACCTCCCACCGACCGCCTACACCTACGTCAGAGCTCACCTACACTCCCCTTGCACCGCCCAGCTAACTCCAACCTGACTACCTACACCTACGTCACGCCTAACCTACACACTCCCCCTGATCTGCCTCTCTACCTCCCACCGACTGCCTACACCTACATCACGCCTAACCTACACTCCCCCTGCTCTGCCTCTCTACCTCCCACCGACCGCCTACACCTACGTCTGAGCTCACCTACACTCCCCCTGCACCGCCCAGCTAACTCCAACCTGACTGCCTACACCTACGTCAGAGCTCACCTACACTCCCCTTGCACCGCCCAGCTAACTCCAACCTGACTGCCTACACCTACGTCAGAGCTCACCTACACTCCCCTTGCACCGCCCAGCTAACTCCAACCTGACTGCCTACACCTACGTCACGCCTAACCTACACTCCCCCTGCTCTGTCCCTCTACGTCCCACCGACCGCCTACACCTACGTCAGAGCTCACCTACACTCCCCTTGCACCGCCCAGCTAACTCCAACCTAACTGCCTACACCTACGTCACGACTAACCTACACTCCCCCTGCTCTGCCTCTCTACCTCCCACCGACTGCCTACACCTACGTCTGAGCACACCTACACTCCCCCTGCTCTGCCTCTCTACCTCCCACCGACCGCCTACACCTACGTCTGAGCTCACCTACACTCCCCCTGCTCTGCCTCTCTACCTCCCACCGACTGCCTACACCTACGTCAGAGCTCACCTACACTCCCCTTGCACCGCCCAGCTAACTCCAACCTGACTGCCTACACCTACGTCACGCCTAACCTACACACTCCCCCTGATCTGCCTCTCTACCTCCCACCGACCGCCTACACCTACGTCAGAGCTCACCTACACTCCCCTTGCACCGCCCAGCTAACTCCAACCTAACTGCCTACACCTATGTCACACCTAACCTACACTCCCCCTGCTCTGCCTCTCAACCTCCCACCGACCGCCTACACCTACGTCTGAGCTCACCTACACTCCCCCTGCACCGCCCAGCTAAGTCCAACCTGACTGCCTACAGCTACGTCTGAGTTCACCTACACTCCCCCTGCACCGCCCAGCTAACTCCAACCTGACTGCCTACACCTACGTCACGCCTAACCTACACTCCCCCTGCTCTGTCCCTCTACGTCCCATTGACCGCCTACACCTACGTCAGAGCTCACCTACACTCCCCTTGCACCGCCCAGCTAACTCCAACCTAACTGCCTACGTCACGCCTAACCTACACTCCCCCTGCTCTGTCCCTCTACGTCCCACCGACCGCCTACACCTACGTCAGAGCTCACCTACACTCCCCTTGCACCGCCCAGCTAACTCCAACCTAACTGTCTACACCTACGTCACGCCTAACCTACACTCCCCCTGCTCTGCCTCTCTACCTCCCACCGACCGCCTACACCTACGTCAGAGCTCACCTACACTCCCCTTGCACCGCCCAGCTAACTCCAACCTGACTGCCTACACCTACATCACGCCTAACCTACACTCCCCCTGCTCTGCCTCTCAACCTCCCACCGACCGCCTACACCTACGTCTGAGCTCACCTACACTCCCCCTGCACCGCCCAGCTAACTCCAACCTGACTGCCTACACCTACGTCACGCCTAACCTACACTCCCCCTGCTCTGCCTCTCAACCTCCCACCGACCACCTACACCTACGTCTGAGCTCACCTACACTCCCCCTGATCTTCCTCTCTACCTCCCACCGACTGCCTACACCTACGTCAGAGCTCACCTACACTCCCCTTGCACCGCCCAGCTAACTCCAACCTAACTGCCTACACCTACGTCACACCTAACCTACACTCCCCCTGCTCTGTCTCTCTACGTCCCACCGACCGCCTACACCTACGTCACGCCTAACCTACACTCCCCCTTCTCTGCCTCTCTACCTCCCACCGACCGCCTACAGCTACGTCAGAGCTCACCTACACTCCCCCTGCACAGCCCAATAACCTCTGCACTTACAGTCAGCAGAGGCTTAGATACAAGGTAATCACAGAGGTAAAAAGTATAACTGTGTTGGTTATGCAAAACTAGGGAATGGGTAATAAAGGGATTATCTAACTTTTTATACAATAAAAATTCTGGAGAAGACTGTCCATTTAAAAGGGGTCTCGATCAAGTAGGGTGCAAAGGATCTAGTCATCTTTTAGTATGTTGTCGGCAATTTGATGAGGCACCTAGCGATACCACTTGTTTGGGTGTGCCACCTTCTGGGAGAATCGGGGACACTTCAATTCTGATACCCAATTCCCCCCAAACAAGTGGTATCCCTAGATTGCATTATAATTTTAGTATCACATAACTGCATACCTGTTATGCAATAAAACAATTGTAACACTAATATATACATTTTAAAATATATATTTATAATAAAAAACACAAGGGCATTGCTCTAAAGTGATTTTAGCTCTTTTGCAAAAAAAAATACTTTACAAGTAACTCCCCACCCCCGAAAATAACAAAAACTAACTTTAAAAAACCTAGACTACAAAATACAAGTTAATAATAACAAATCCTATTCTTAAAAAAACAAACAAACAAAAAAGCCCTAACCCCAAAAGTGTTACTTAGTTGATAGGGAATGTGGCTCCTCTTTATTTGACATTGGGACCTCTTCATCTTTATCTTTGGATAAAGTCTGCCTCTGCTCTTCAATCTTCTTCAATGCCGGGTCCTCGTTCATTCAGGCACCGGGGGCCATCTTCACAGCGGTGGAAGCAGACTTCCGCCGCCTCCACTCCAAAATCTTCTAGCCTTCCGCTCTCTTCTTGCTGTTCATGTGGTCACCGCCTCACACTAAAATCCCGGAAACCCCAATATGTATGGGTACAATTTAATTCTGATTGACTGATTTTTAATCAATCAACCCCTATTGGCTGATTTGAATCAGCTCAATAGCAAGAACTTCTTTTTAAATTTAAATACTAATTATCCAATAAAAAGGATCATTAGAATATAAAAAAAAAAGTTCTTGCTATTGGCTGATTCAAACCAGCCAATAGGAATGGACTGATCTAAAATCAGCCAATCGGATTTAAGTGGTACCCCTATATACTGAGTATCTGCACTTCCACAATTTGTTATTTTTATTTCATTGTGTAGGCTAGGTTTTTTTCAGTTAGATTTTGTTATTTCGGGTGAGTGGGAGGTTACTTTAATGTTGATGGGGGTTTTTTGTATATATACAGGTATATATTATTTTATTTTTTTCAAAAGAGCTAAAATCACTTTAGCCCTACAAAAGGCTCTTTTAAGTGCTACTGTAATTTATTTTATTTTTATTTTATGGGCCATGTAGTTTAGTGTTGGCTATAATGTTTTTATTTTATGGGCCATGTAGTTTAGTGTTGGCTATAATGTTTTTATTTTATGGGCCATGTAGTTTAGTGTTGGCTATAATGTGTTTATTTTATGGGCTATGTAGTTTAGTGTTGGCTATAATGTGTTTATTTTATGTGCCATGTAGTTTAGTGTTGGCTATAATGTGTTTATTTTATGTGCCATGTAGTTTAGTGTTGGCTATAATGTTTTTATTTTATGTGCCATGTAGTTTAGTGTTGGCTATAATGTTTTTTATTGTATGGGCCATGTAGTTTAGTGTTGGCTATAATGTTATATATTTTATGGGCCATGTAGTTTAGTGTTTGCTATAATTTTTTTATTGTATGGGCCATGTAGTTTAGTGTTGGCTATAATGTTTTTATTTTATGTGCCATGTAGTTTAGTGTTGGCTATAATGTTTTTATTTTATGTGCCATGTAGTTTAGTGTTGGCTATAATGTTTTTATTTTATGTGCCATGTAGTTTAGTGTTGGCTATAATGTTTTTATTTTATGTGCCATGTAGTTTAGTGTTTGCTATAATTTTTTTATTGTATGGGCCATGTAGTTTAGTGTTGGCTATAATGTTTTTATTTTATGTGCCATGTAGTTTAGTGTTGGCTATAATGTTTTTATTTTATGTGCCATGTAGTTTAGTGTTGGCTATAATGTTTTTATTTTATGTGCCATGTAGTTTAGTGTTGGCTATAATGTTTTTATTTTATGTGCCATGTAGTTTAGTGTTGGCTATAATGTTTTTATTTTATGGGCCATGTAGTTTAGTGTTGGCTATAATGTTTTTATTTTATGGGCCATGTAGTTTAGTGTTGGCTATAATGTTTTTATTTTATGGGCCATGTAGTTTAGTGTTGGCTATAATGTTTTTTATTGTATGGGCCATGTAGTTTAGTGTTGGCTATAATGTGTTTTTTATTTTATGGGCCATGTAGTTTAGTGTTGGCTATAATGTTTTTATTTTATGGGCCATGTAGTTTATTTTGGCTATAATGTGTTTTTTATTTTATGGGCCATGTAGTTTAGTGTTGGCTATAATGTTTTTATTTTATGGGCCATGTAGTTTAGTGTTGGCTATAATGTGTTTTTTATTTTATGGGCCATGTAGTTTAGTGTTGGCTATAATGTGTTTATTTTATGGGCCATGTAGTTTAGTGTTGGCTATAATGTGTTTATTTTATGGGCCATGTAGTTTAGTGTTGGCTATAATGTGTTTATTTTATGGGCCATGTAGTTTAGTGTTGGCTATAATGTGTTTATTTTATGGGCCATGTAGTTTAGTGTTGGCTATAATGTATTTATTTTATGGGCCATGTAGTTTAGTGTTGGCTATAATGTTTTTATTTTATGTGCCATGTAGTTTAGTGTTGGCTATAATGTGTTTTTTATTTTATGTGCCATGTAGTTTAGTGTTGGCTATAATGTGTTTTTTATTTTATGGGCTATGTAGTTTAGTGTTGGCTATAATGTGTTTTTTATTTTATGGGCCATGTAGTTTAGTGTTGGCTATAATGTGTTTTTTATTTTATGGGCCATGTAGTTTAGTGTTGGCTATAATGTGTTTTTTATTTTATGGGCCATGTAGTTTAGTGTTGGCTATAATGTTTTTTATTTTATGGGCCATGTAGTTTAGTGTTGGCTATAATGTATTTATTTTATGGGCCATGTAGTTTAGTGTTGGCTATAATGTTTTTTATTTTATGGGCCATGTAGTTTAGTGTTGGCTATAATGTTTTTTATTTTATGGGCCATGTAGTTTAGTGTTGGCTATAATGTTTTTATTTTATGTGCCATGTAGTTTAGTGTTGGCTATAATGGTTTTTATTTTATGGGCCATGTAGTTTAGTGTTGGCTATAATGTGTTTTTTATTTTATGGGCCATGTAGTTTAGTGTTGGCTATAATGTGTTTATTTTATGGGCCATGTAGTTTAGTGTTGGCTATAATGGTTTTTATTTTATGGGCCATGTAGTTTAGTGTTGGCTATAATGGTTTTTATTTTATGGGCCATGTAGTTTAGTGTTGGCTATAATGTTTTTATTTTATGTGCCATGTAGTTTAGTGTTGGCTATAATGGGTTTTTTATTTTATGGGCCATGTAGTTTAGTGTTGGCTATAATGTTTTTATTTTATGTGCCATGTAGTTTAGTGTTGGCTATAATGGGTTTTTATTTTATGGGCCATGTAGTTTAGTGTTGGCTATAATGTGTTTATTTTATGTGCCATGTAGTTTAGTGTTGGCTATAATGTTTTTATTTTATGGGCCATGTAGTTTAGTGTTGGCTATAATGTTTTTATTTTATGGGCCATGTAGTTTAGTGTTGGCTATAATGTTTTTTTCTTCTGTTATGTGTGATCAGTCCACGGGTCATCATTACTTCTGGGATATAACTCCTCCCCAACAGGAAATGCAAGAGGATTCACCCAGCAGAGCTGCATATAGCTCCTCCCCTCTACGTCAGTCCCAGTCATTCTCTTGCACCCAACGACTAGATAGGATGTGTGAGAGGACTATGGTGATTATACTTAGTTTTTATGACTTCAATCAAAAGTTTGTTATTTTAAAATAGCACCGGAGCGTGTTATTACTTCTCTGGCAGAGTTTGAGGAAGAATCTGACAGAGATTTTTACTATGATTTTAACCGGAGTCGTTAAGATCATATTGCTGTTCTCGACCATCTGAGGGAGGTAAAGGCTTCAGATCAGGGGACAGCGGGCAGATGAATCTGCATTGAGGTATGTGGCAGTTTTTATTTTCTGAATGGAATTGATGAGAAAATCCTGCCATACCGTTAAAATGACATGTATGTATACACTTCAGTATTCTGGGGATGGTATTTCACCGGAACTACTCTGTTAAAGGTCACTAATCCTTTTAATAACTATTCTCATGTTAAACGTTTTTGCTGGAATGTAGAATCGTTTACATTGCTGAGGTACTGTGTGAATAAATATTTGGGCATTATTTTCCACTTGGCAGTTTTTTGCTTTAATTGTGACAGTTTCGTTTTCTCTTCACTGCTGTGTGGGAGAGGGAGGGGCCGTTTTTGGCGCTCTTTGCTACGCATCAAAAAATTCCAGTCAGTTACTTTTATATTTCCTGCATGATCCGGTTCATCTCTGACAGATCTCAAGGGTCCTCAAGCTTCTTTGAAGGGAGGTAAATTCTCTCAGCAGAGCTGTGAGAATTCTTATAGTGACTGTGAATAAAAACGTTGTTTTGTATTCTTATGTACAAATTTAATTAGTGTACAAACCTTTGCTAAAAGTTGTGTTGTTTTAAAGTTTGATGCTATAACTGTTTTTTCAGTTCATTATTTCAACTGTCATTTAATCGTTAGTACCTCTTTGAGGCACAGTACGTTTTTCTGCTAAAAAAGATTATAACCAAGTTGTAAGTTTTTTTGCCAGTGTGTTAAACATGTCTGACTCAGAGGAAGATATCTGTGTCATTTGTTCCAATGCCAAGGTGGAGCCCAATAGAAATTTATGTACTAACTGTATTGATGCTACTTTAAATAAAAGTCAATCTGTACAATGTGAACAAATTTCACCAAACAGCGAGGGGAGAGTTATGCCGACTAACTCGCCTCACGCGGCAGTACCTGCATCTCCCGCCCGGGAGGTGCGTGATATTTTGGCGCCTAGTACATCTGGGCGGCCATTACAGATAACATTACAAGATATGGCTACTGTTATGACTGAAGTTTTGTCTAAATTACCAGAACTAAGAGGCAAGCGTGATCACTCTGGGGTGAGAACAGAGTGCGCTGACAATGCTAGGGCCATGTCTGATACTGCGTCACAGCTCGCAGAGCATGAGGACGGAGAGCTTCATTCTGTGGGTGACGGTTCTGATCCAAACAGATTGGACTCAGATATTTCAAATTTTAAATTTAAATTGGAGAACCTCCGTGTACTACTAGGGGAGGTCTTAGCAGCTCTCAACGATTGTAACACCGTTGCAATACCAGAGAAACTGTGTAGGTTGGATAAATACTTTGCGGTACCGGCGAGTACTGACGTTTTTCCTATACCTAAGAGACTAACTGAAATTGTTACTAAGGAGTGGGATAGACCCGGTGTGCCGTTCTCACCCCCTCCAATATTTAGAAAGATGTTTCCAATAGACGCCACCACTCGGGACTTATGGCAAACGGTCCCCAAGGTGGAGGGAGCAGTTTCTACTTTAGCTAAGCGTACCACTATCCCGGTGGAGGATAGCTGTGCTTTCTCAGATCCAATGGATAAAAAATTAGAGGGTTACCTTAAGAAAATGTTTGTTCAACAAGGTTTTATATTACAACCCCTTGCATGTATCGCGCCGATTACGGCTGCGGCAGCATTTTGGATTGAGTCGCTTGAAGAGAACCTTAGTTCCTCTACGCTAGACGACATTACGGACAGGCTTAGAGTCCTTAAACTAGCTAATTCTTTCATTTCGGAGGCCGTAGTACATTTAACCAAACTTACGGCTAAGAACTCAGGATTCGCCATACAGGCACGCAGGGCGCTGTGGCTAAAATCCTGGTCAGCTGATGTTACTTCTAAGTCCAAATTACTTAATATACCTTTCAAGGGGCAGTCCTTATTCGGGCCCGGTTTGAAAGAAATTATCGCTGACATTACAGGAGGTAAGGGCCACGCCCTACCTCAAGACAAGGCCAAAGCTAAGGCTAGACAGTCTAATTTTCGTCCCTTTCGGAATTTCAAAACAGGAGCAGCATCAACCTCCACTGCACCAAAACAGGAAGGAGCTGTTGCCCGTTACAGGCAAGGCTGGAAGCCTAACCAGTCCTGGAACAAGAGCAAGCAGGCCAGGAAACCTGCTGCTGCCCCAAAGACAGCATGAACCGAGAGCCCCCGATCCGGGACCGGATCTAGTGGGGGGCAGACTCTCTCTCTTCGCCCAGGCCTGGGCAAGAGATGTTCAGGATCCCTGGGCACTAGAGATCATATCTCAGGGATACCCTCTAGACTTCAAATTATCTCCCCCAAGAGGGAGATTTCATCTGTCAAGGTTGTCAACAAACCAGATAAAGAAAGAAGCGTTTCTACGCTGCGTACAAGATCTGTTAACAATGGGAGTGATCCATCCGGTTCCGCGGTCGGAACAAGGACAAGGGTTCTACTCAAACCTGTTCGTGGTTCCCAAAAAAGAGGGAACTTTCAGGCCAATCTTAGATTTAAAGATTCTAAACAAATTCCTAAGAGTTCCATCGTTCAAAATGGAAACTATTCGGACAATTCTACCCATGATCCAAGAGGGTCAGTACATGACCACAGTGGATTTAAAGGATGCTTACCTTCACATACCGATCCACAAGGATCATCACCGGTATCTAAGGTTTGCCTTCTTAGACAGGCACTACCAGTTTGTAGCTCTTCCATTCGGATTGGCTACGGCTCCAAGAATCTTCACAAAGGTTCTGGGTGCCCTTCTGGCGGTATTAAGGCCGCGAGGGATTTCGGTAGCTCCATACCTAGACGACATTCTAATACAAGCTTCAAGCTTTCAAACTGCCAAGTCTCATACAGAGTTAGTTCTGGCATTTCTAAGGTCGCATGGATGGAAAGTGAACGAAAAGAAGAGTTCTCTTTTTCCTCTCACAAGAGTTCCATTCTTGGGGACTCTTATAGATTCTGTAGAAATGAAGATTTACCTGACAGAGGACAGGTTAACAAAGCTTCAAAATGCATGCCGTGCCCTTCATTCCATTCAACACCCGTCAGTAGCTCAATGTATGGAGGTGATCGGCTTAATGGTAGCGGCAATGGACATAGTACCTTTTGCACGCCTACACCTCAGATCTCTGCAATTATGCATGCTAAGTCAGTGGAATGGGGATTACTCAGATTTGTCCCCTACTCTGAATCTGAATCAAGAGACCAGAAATTCTCTTCTATGGTGGCTTCATCGGCCACACCTGTCCAGGGGGATGCCATTCAGCAGGCCAGACTGGACAATTGTAACAACAGACGCCAGCCTACTAGGTTGGGGCGCTGTCTGGAATTCTCTGAAGGCTCAGGGACTATGGAATCAGGAGGAGAGTCTCCTTCCAATAAACATTCTGGAATTGAGAGCAGTTCTCAATGCCCTTCTGGCTTGGCCCCAATTAACAACTCGGGGGTTCATCAGGTTTCAGTCGGACAACATCACGACTGTAGCTTACATCAACCATCAGGGAGGGACAAGAAGCTCCCTAGCAATGGTGGAAGTATCAAAGATAATTCGCTGGGCAGAGTCACACTCTTGCCACCTGTCAGCAATCCACATCCCGGGAGTGGAGAACTGGGAGGCGGATTTCTTGAGTCGCCAGACTTTTCATCCGGGGGAGTGGGAACTTCATCCGGAGGTCTTTGCCCAAATACTTCAACGTTGGGGCAAACCAGAGATAGATCTCATGGCGTCTCGCCAGAACACCAAACTTCCTCGCTACGGGTCCAGATCCAGGGATCCGGGAGCGGTTCTGATAGATGCTTTGACAGCACCTTGGAAATTCGGGATGGCTTATGTGTTTCCACCCTTCCCGCTGCTTCCTCGATTGATTGCCAAAATCAAACAGGAAAGAGCATCAGTGATTCTAATAGCGCCTGCATGGCCACGCAGGACTTGGTATGCAGATCTAGTGGACATGTCATCCTGTCCGCCTTGGTCTCTACCTCTAAGACAGGACCTTCTGATACAGGGTCCATTCAAACATCAAAATCTAACTTCTCTGAAGCTGACTGCTTGGAAATTGAACGCTTGATTTTATCAAAACGTGGTTTTTCTGAGTCGGTTATTGATACCCTGATACAGGCTAGGAAGCCTGTTACCAGAAAGATTTACCATAAAATATGGCGTAAATACCTATACTGGTGCGAATCCAAACGTTACTCCTGGAGTAAGGTTAGGATCCCTAGGATATTGTCTTTTCTACAAGAAGGGTTAGAAAAGGGTTTATCAGCTAGTTCATTAAAGGGACAGATTTCAGCTCTGTCCATCTTGTTACACAGGCGTCTGTCAGAAAATCCAGACGTCCAGGCCTTTTGTCAGGCTTTAGCTAGGATCAAGCCTGTGTTTAAAGCTGTTGCTCCGCCATGGAGTTTAAACTTAGTTCTTAACGTTTTACAGGGTGTTCCGTTTGAACCCCTTCATTCTATTGATATAAAATTGTTATCTTGGAAAGTTCTGTTTTTAATGGCTATTTCCTCGGCTCGAAGAGTCTCTGAGTTATCAGCCTTACATTGTGATTCTCCTTATCTGATTTTTCACTCAGACAAGGTAGTTCTGCGTACTAAACCTGGGTTCTTACCTAAGGTAGTCACTAACAAGAATATCAATCAAGAGATTGTTGTTCCATCCTTGTGTCCAAATCCTTCTTCAAAGAAGGAACGTCTTCTACACAATCTGGATGTAGTTCGTGCCCTCAAGTTCTACTTGCAGGCAACTAAAGATTTTCGCCAAACTTCTTCCCTGTTTGTCGTTTATTCTGGACAGAGGAGAGGTCAAAAAGCTTCTGCTACCTCTCTCTCTTTTTGGCTTCGTAGCATAATACGTTTAGCCTATGAGACTGCTGGACAGCAGCCTCCTGAAAGAATTACAGCTCACTCCACTAGAGCTGTGGCTTCCACTTGGGCCTTTAAGAATGAGGCCTCTGTTGAACAGATTTGCAAGGCTGCAACTTGGTCTTCGCTTCATACTTTTTCCAAATTTTACAAATTTGACACTTTTGCTTCTTCGGAGGCTATTTTTGGGAGAAAGGTTCTTCAGGCAGTGGTTCCTTCTGTATAATGAGCCTGCCTATCCCTCCCGTCATCCGTGTACTTTTGCTTTGGTATTGGTATCCCAGAAGTAATGATGACCCGTGGACTGATCACACATAACAGAAGAAAACATAATTTATGCTTACCTGATAAATTCCTTTCTTCTGTTGTGTGATCAGTCCACGGCCCGCCCTGTTTTTTAAGGCAGGTAAATATTTTTTAAATTATACTCCAGTCACCACTTCACCCTTGGCTTACTCCTTTCTCGTTGATTCCTTGGTCGAATGACTGGAGGTGACGTAGAGGGGAGGAGCTATATAGCAACTCTGCTGGGTGAATCCTCTTGCACTTCCTGTAGGGGAGCAGTTAATATCCCACAAGTAATGATGACCCGTGGACTGATCACACTACAGAAGAAAGGAATTTATCAGGTAAGCATAAATTATGTTATTTTATCTGCCATGTAGTTTAGTGTTGGCTATAATGTTTTTATTTTATGGGCCATGTAGTTTAGTGTTGGCTATAATGTTTTTATTTTATCTGCCATGTAGTTTAGTGTTGGCTATAATGGTTTTTATTTTATGGGCCATGTAGTTTAGTGTTGGCTATAATGTTTTTATTTTATGTGCCATGTAGTTTAGTGTTGGCTATAATGGTTTTTATTTTATGTGCCATGTAGTTTAGTGTTGGCTATAATGTTTTTATTTTATGGGCCATGTAGTTTAGTGTTGGCTATAATGGTTTTTATTTTATGGGCCATGTAGTTTAGTGTTGGCTATAATGGTTTTTATTTTATGGGCCATGTAGTTTAGTGTTGGCTATAATGGTTTTTATTTTATGGGCCATGTAGTTTAGTGTTGGCTATAATGGTTTTTATTTTATGGGCCATGTAGTTTAGTGTTGGCTATAATGTTTTTATTTTATGTGCCATGTAGTTTAGTGTTGGCTATAATGTTTTTATTTTATGTGCCATGTAGTTTAGTGTTGGCTATAATGGGTTTTTATTTTATGTGCCATGTAGTTTAGTGTTGGCTATAATGTGTTTTATTTTATGGGCCATGTAGTTTAGTGTTGGCTATAATGTTTTTATTTTATGGGCCATGTAGTTTAGTGTTGGCTATAATGTTTTTTATTTTATGGGCCATGTAGTTTAGTGTTGGCTATAATGTTTTTTATTTTATGGGCCATGTAGTTTAGTGTTGGCTATAATGTATTTATTTTATGGGCCATGTAGTTTAGTGTTGGCTATAATGTGTTTATTTTATGTGCCATGTAGTTTAGTGTTGGCTATAATGTTTTTATTTTATGGGCCATGTAGTTTAGTGTTGGCTATAATGTTTTTATTTTATGGGCCATGTAGTTTAGTGTTGGCTATAATGTTTTTATTTTATGTGCCATGTAGTTTAGTGTTGGCTATAATGTGTTTTTATTTTATGGGCCATGTAGTTTAGTGTTGGCTATAATGTTTTTATTTTATGTGCCATGTAGTTTAGTGTTGGCTATAATGTGTTTTTATTTTATGTGCCATGTAGTTTAGTGTTGGCTATAATGTTTTTATTTTATGTGCCATGTAGTTTAGTGTTGGCTATAATGTTTTTATTTTATCTGCCATGTAGTTTAGTGTTGGCTATAATGTTTTTTATTTTATGGGCCATGTAGTTTAGTGTTGGCTATAATGGTTTTTATTTTATGGGCCATGTAGTTTAGTGTTGGCTATAATGGTTTTTATTTTATCTGCCATGTAGTTTAGTGTTGGCTATAATGTTTTTATTTTATGGGCCATGTAGTTTAGTGTTGGCTATAATGTTTTTATTTTATGGGCCATGTAGTTTAGTGTTGGCTATAATGGTTTTTATTTTATGGGCCATGTAGTTTAGTGTTGGCTATAATGTTTTTATTTTATGTGCCATGTAGTTTAGTGTTGGCTATAATGTTTTTATTTTATCTGCCATGTAGTTTAGTGTTGGCTATAATGTTTTTATTTTATGGGCCATGTAGTTTAGTGTTGGCTATAATGGTTTTTATTTTATGGGCCATGTAGTTTAGTGTTGGCTATAATGGTTTTTATTTTATCTGCCATGTAGTTTAGTGTTGGCTATAATGTTTTTATTTTATGGGCCATGTAGTTTAGTGTTGGCTATAATGTTTTTATTTTATGGGCCATGTAGTTTAGTGTTGGCTATAATGGTTTTTATTTTATGGGCCATGTAGTTTAGTGTTGGCTATAATGTTTTTATTTTATGGGCCATGTAGTTTAGTGTTGGCTATAATGTTTTTATTTTATGGGCCATGTAGTTTAGTGTTGGCTATAATGTTTTTATTTTATGGGCCATGTAGTTTAGTGTTGGCTATAATGTTTTTATTTTATGGGCCATGTAGTTTAGTGTTGGCTATAATGGTTTTTATTTTATGGGCCATGTAGTTTAGTGTTGGCTATAATGGTTTTTATTTTATGGGCCATGTAGTTTAGTGTTGGCTATAATGTTTTTTATTTTATGGGCCATGTAGTTTAGTGTTGGCTATAATGTTTTTATTTTATGGGCCATGTAGTTTAGTGTTGGCTATAATGGTTTTTATTTTATGGGCCATGTAGTTTAGTGTTGGCTATAATGTTTTTATTTTATGTGCCATGTAGTTTAGTGTTGGCTATAATGTGTTTATTTTATGTGCCATGTAGTTTAGTGTTGGCTATAATGTGTTTATTTTATGTGCCATGTAGTTTAGTGTTGGCTATAATGGTTTTTATTTTATGTGCCATGTAGTTTAGTGTTGGCTATAATGTTTTTATTTTATGCGCCATGTAGTTTAGTGTTGGCTATAATGTTTTTATTTTATGGGCTATGTAGTTTAGTGTTGGCTATAATGTTTTTATTTTATGGGCCATGTAGTTTAGTGTTGGCTATAATGGGTTTTTATTTTATGGGCTATGTAGTTTAGTGTTGGCTATAATGTTTTTATTTTATGGGCCATGTAGTTTAGTGTTGGCTATAATGTTTTTATTTTATGTGCCATGTAGTTTAGTGTTGGCTATAATGTTTTTTATTTTATGTGCCATGTAGTTTAGTGTTGGCTATAATGTTTTTTATTGTATGGGCCATGTAGTTTAGTGTTGGCTATAATGTGTTTATTTTATGTGCCATGTAGTTTAGTGTTGGCTATAATGTTTTTATTTTATGGGCCATGTAGTTTAGTGTTGGCTATAATGTTTTTATTTTATGGGCCATGTAGTTTAGTTTTGGCTATAATGTTTTTATTTTATGGGCCATGTAGTTTAGTGTTGGCTATAATGTTTTTATTTTATGGGCCATGTAGTTTAGTGTTGGCTATAATGGTTTTTATTTTATGTGCCATGTAGTTTAGTGTTGGCTATAATGTTTTTATTTTATGGGCCATGTAGTTTAGTGTTGGCTATAATGTTTTTATTTTATGGGCCATGTAGTTTAGTGTTGGCTATAATGGTTTTTATTTTATGGGCCATGTAGTTTAGTGTTGGCTATAATGGTTTTTATTTTATGGGCCATGTAGTTTAGTGTTGGCTATAATGGTTTTTATTTTATGTGCCATGTAGTTTAGTGTTGGCTATAATTTTTTTATTTTATGGGCCATGTAGTTTATTATTTTTTCTAAGTTAGCTTTTTTTATTTTTCTGTAATGTAGTGGGGTTAGTTTAGAGGGGGGTTAGGTAGAGTAGGGTTAGATTACGTTTGGGGTTTGGTGCTTTAGGTTTATTTTTTTTTTATTTTTTTACTTAGGGTGTTTAGTTTAGAGGGGGATTAGGTGTTTGGTTAGTTTGCATTTTGGGTATGGCGGCATAGGGGTTAATAGTTTATAGCAGTGGGTATGGTTAATAGTTAGATACTAGCGGTGGGTATGGGGCAGCATAGGGGTTAATAGTTAGATAATAACAGTGGGTATGTGGCGGGATAGGGGTTAATAGTTAGATAATAGCGGTGGGTATGTGGCGGCATAGGGGTTAATAGTTAGATAATAGCGGTGGGTATGTGACGGGATAGAGGTTAATAGTTTATAGCGGTGGGTATGGTTAATAGTTAGATACTAGCGGTGGGTATGTGGCAGCATAGGGGTTAATAGTTTATAGCGTTGGTATGGTTAATAGTTAGATACTTGCGGTGGGTATGTGGCGGCATAGGGGTTAATAGTTAGATAATAGCGGTGGGTATGTGGCAGCATAGGGGTTAATAGTTAGATAATAGCGGTGGGTATGTGGCAGCATAGGAGTTAATAGGTAGCGGTGGGTATGTAGCGGCATAGGGGTTAATAGTTAGATACTAGCAGTGGGTATGTGGCGGCATAGGGGTTAATAGTTAGATACTAGTGGTGGGTATGTGGCAGCATTGGGGTTAATAGTTTGATAATAGCGGTGGGTATGGTTAATATTTAGATACTTGCGGTGGGTATGTGGCAGCATAGGGGTTAATAGTTAGATAATAGCGGTGGATATGTGGCGGCATAGGGGTTAATAGTTAGATAATAGCGGTGGGTATGTGGCAGCATAGGGGTTAATAGTTAGATAATATCGGTGGGTATGTGGCGGCATAGGGGTTAATAGTTAGATAATAGCGGTGGGTATGTGGTGGCATAGGGGTTAATAGTTTTATAATAGCGGTAGGTATGTGGCGGCATAGGGATTAATAGTTTGATAATAGCAGTGGGTATGTGGCAGCATAGGGGTTAATAGTTTGGTAATAGCGGTGGGTATGTGGCGGCATAGGGGTTAATGGTTTGATAATAGCGGTGGGTATGTGGCAGCATAGGGGTTAATGGTTTGATAATAGCGGTGGGTATGTGGCAGCATAGGGGTTAATAGTTTGGTAATAGTGGTGGGTATGTGGCGGCATAGGGGTTAATAGTTTGGTAATAGCAGTGGGTATGTGGCGGCATAGGGTTTAATAGTTTGGTAATAGCGGTGGGTATGTGGCGGCATAGGGGTTAATAGTTTGATATTAGCGGTGGGTATGTGGCGGCATAGGGGTTAATAGTTTAATAATAGCGGTGGGTATGTGGCGGCATAGGGGTTAATAGTTTGATAATAGCGGTGGGTATGTGGCGGCATTGGGGTTAATAGTTTAATAATAGCGGTGGGTATGTGGCAGCATAGGGGTTAATAGTTTGGTAATAGCGGTGGGTATGTGGGGGCATAGGGGTTAATAGTTTGGTAATAGCGGTGGGTATGTGGCAGCATAGGGGTTAATAGTTTGGTAATAGCGGTGGGTATGTGGCGGCATTGGGGTTAATAGTTTAATAATAGCGGTGGGTATGTGGCGGCATTGGGGTTAATAGTTTAATAATAGCGGTGGGTATGTGGCGGCATTGGGGTTAATAGTTTGGTAATAGCAGTGGGTATGTGGCAGCATAGGGGTTAATAGTTTGGTAATAGCGGTGGGTATGTGGCGGCATAGGGGTTAATAGTTTGGTATGAGCTGACTGCAACAGTGCGACTCTAGGCAGGGCCCTCTACCCATTTGATCCCAATAATTGCTACCTTGTATACCACTTGTGTTTATAGCGCTGCTGAATCTATTGGCGCTCTACAACTAACCAATAATAATAAAAATAATAATATGTGGCGGCATAGGAGTTAATAGAGACTTGCAATGGTTATATGGTGGCATAGGGGTTTATAGTTAGTGACTTGCCGTGGGCATGTGGCGGTTTAGAGGTTAATTGTTATCGACTTGCTGTGGGTATGTGACAGTTTAGATCTTTATTTAGTGTTTGTTTGTGATTGCGGGGTACTTTGCTTTAGGGGTATTAGGATTAGTGGTTAGACAGACATCAGTAACATCCAAGGGATCGTTTAGAGTCGGCCATGCTAGGTGTCTAAGATAAATGGAGTGTATAGTAAACGATTCTCATCGATGCCGCTATGTCTAGAGTTTGAAATATTCCGACAGACTCGCTCGACATAGCCTCGTAGCACATTGGGGCCTTAGAGAGAGGTTATTCCGTAATCGAAATTCCAAGCACCTACCTCTAATATTATATGTCTCATATCTAATGAAAGATATAGTGAAAAAGGTGTGAGAGAATAAAGTATATATATATATTATTGTATAAATATGCAGTATAATATTACAAAAAGAAATATGTATTTTACTTAATAAATACAATGCAAATAAACAGTATATAAGTTGTGGAGTTAAGAAAAAAACACTATTAAAAATGAAACTTTATTGTAACCATAATAAAATTCCTTTAAATAAAGGAGTTAATACAGACAGACATTTCTTCCTGTCATCTGAATAAAGGGTTAATTATCAATATTACCCTTTAGCAACATTGCTAATCAGAATTACAAGAAGGATACAGGCAGGGGAACAAATTAGAAATGTAATAGCTCATTCATAGGCTGCCGTATATATATAGGAGTGTATATGTGTTATCACCTCTCATTCGCTCATATAGACAGTGTCTATATCTTCAGACATTAACAGGATGGTGATTATTAACTCCAAATGTATATAAGTATAATACTATGGGCTATGGGCTTTGGGCTGTTACATGTAATAGCTCATTCATAGGCTGCCGTATATATATAGGAGTGTATATGTGTTATCACCTCTCATTCGCTCATATAGACAGTGTCTATATCTTCAGACATTAACAGGATGGTGATTATAAACTAATTCCATTGTCCACCTTAACAAGGTAGTGGTGACGTTATTATATTAGCATAATACTTATTAATATGCAGCTATGATTCCACTGAATCCTCTCGTCTATAAAGCATCGTGTTACTCTCTGTTCATATATAGTGATGTGTCATTAGGTTATCAATCATATAAATATACTGTTACCTTTCATACTTTTATCACCTATCTATGGTGCTGATATTTTTCCGGCAAGCATTATTATCAAGTTGTAAGGTTAGTATAAATATTAATAACAAGCTCTCTCTGTCCAGTTAGATACAGGTTATACTATAGAATCACTCAAAATGGATGCCGATATCTTTCAAGCATCCACTCTATAGTAAACGTGTCCAGTTTAAAAATTAGCGTTTACGATCCTGCATTGATATGATACATATTGTTGCAAGTTCTCTTAAAGGAGTTTTAACAGGCTGTAATAAACTGTTCCGAATATAGCTATAGTAATCATTAGAACACACACAGAGAGCCCCAGTGCAGATACTTTTTCAAGCACACAAACAACCCATAAGCCCCGCCCACCGACACGTTTTACGATTACGTGACTTCGTCAGGGTTAGGGGCCGGCCTCGCACCTAGTGTGTCTATTTGTACAGTTGATGGTTTCCATGGTTACCAAGCAGCAACATGCTGTAATCATGTTTAGGTAAATCATTATTTTTATTCATTTTGCTGTGTAGCAGTTTAAAACGTAGCCTAAATTGATTTAATTAATCAAATAAGATAGTCTCATATTTTGGATAACAAAATATGAGACTATCTTATTTGATTCAGGTGATAAAAGTATGAAAGGTAACAGTATATTTGTATGATTGATAACCTAATGGCACATCACTATATATGAACAGAGAGTAACACGAGGATTCAGTGGAATCATAGCTGCATATTAATAAGTATTATGCTAATATAATAACACCACCACTACCTCGTTAAGGTGGACAATGGAATTAGTTTATAATCACCATCCTGTTAATGTCTGAAGATATAGACACTGACTATATGAGCGAATGAGAGGTGATAACACATATACACTCCTATATATATACGGCAGCCTATGAATGAGCTATTACATGTAACAGCCCATAGCCCATAGTATTATGCTTATATACATTTGGAGTTAATAATCACCATCCTGTTAATGTCTGAAGATATAGACACTGACTATATGAGCGAATGAGAGGTGATAACACATATACACTCCTATATATATATACGGCAGCCTATGAATGAGCTATTACATGTAACAGCCCATAGTATTATGCTTATATACATTTGGAGTTAATAATCACCATCCTGTTAATGTCTGAAGATATAGACACTGTCTATATGAGCGAATGAGAGGTGATAACACATATACACTCATATATATATATATATATATATATATATATATATATATACGGCAGCCTATGAATGAGCTATTACATGTAACAGCCCAAAGCCCATAGCCCATAGTATTATGCTTATATACATTTGGAGTTAATAATCACCATCCTGTTAATGTCTGAAGATATAGACACTGACTATATGAGCGAATGAGAGGTGATAACACATATACACTCCTATATATATACGGCAGCCTATGAATGAGCTATTACATGTAACAGCCCAAAGCCCATAGTATTATACTTATATACATTTGGAGTTAATAATCACCATCCTGTTAATGTCTGAAGATATAGACACTGACTATATGAGCGAATGAGAGGTGATAACACATATACACTCCTATATATATATACGGCAGCCTATGAATGAGCTATTACATGTAACAGCCCATAGTATTATACTTATATACATTTGGAGTTAATAATCACCATCCTGTTAATGTCTGAAGATATAGACACCGACTATATGAGCGAATGAGAGGTGATAACACATATACACTCCTATATATATATATATATACGGCAGCCTATGAATGAGCTATTACATTTCTAATTTGTTCCCCTGCCTGTATCCTTCTTGTAATTCTGATTAGCAATGTTGCTAAAGGGTAATATTGATAATTAACCCTTTATTCAGATAACAGGAAGAAATGTCTGTCTGTATTAACTCCTTTATTTAAAGGAATTTTATTATGGTTACAATAAAGTTTAATTTTTAATAGTGTTTTTTTCTTAACTCCACAACTTATATACTGTTTATTTGCATTGTATTTATTAAGTAAAATACATATTTCTTTTTGTAATATTATACTGCATATTTATACAATATACTGTTTATTTAATACGGTGCTCAGTCCAGCATAGTGGAGCTACTTGTCCCTAAATGTTGGTAAATGCAATGCAAATGTAAGAATATGAATCAGATATTGCAGAGTTACAATACTTTAGTCATGTTTGCTTATAAGTTAATATTATACCATACTAGACAGTCTACGGCATTTTGGTTCATATAATATTTTCTGCCCCCTTATACATTCAGGGAAGGGGTATTTATACCCTTAAAACAATCCATTGGCCCTACATCAAGAGTAATTAGCCAAAAACAATCCTATAACATTTAGCTATAACCTTAAACTAAAAAACCAGTAGGATATTGGTGCCATTGAGAGTGGTTATAAGACATCAACAATTTTATAACCTTGGGTAAAAATACAAAACGTTTATTTCACAATAGCAACATATTTTTACTTGATTTCTTTATTTTATTTGAAACTTTTATATGTATGAATGTATATCATAATAAAACACTTCATTGAAATAAATTAAAGCTTTTTCTTTTGAAATAACAACCTTTATTGATAAACCCCCTAATAGCTAAACTATGTAGCATTATAAACCTGAATAAACGATCTAACCAAATTGTTGCAACAAGGTAGGGTATTTTGTGAAACACTTGAGGTCTCTGCATACCTGAGCCGATACAAACGTCCTCCGCTAATTGTACAGAGGTGACCAGAGCCGTGATTACTTAAAGGACCATGCAGTACACATGCGCAATAAAAAGACAACGCAGGGGGGCGGAGCTTGCTACAAAATGGAGAAGATGTACTTTTGATAAGCTCTGTGGCCATAAACTAATAATGTCTACTAAAACTGATCTTCCTATGGCCAAGCTTACTTCTAACTACCTCTATATACTCCTCACTATATTGGAAGTCTGGAAGCCTACTATTTTTGTTTGAATCCTACTGACCATACTGTCAGAACTTTTGCCGACCTGACTACCCACATGGCACATAACGGCTTGACCTAGACGCACAAGAGGCCTTTACTCTGCCTGGGCATATACCGACACTAGCCTGAGGCTCATGCGTGCAGTAGGCTGCCGGTTCTTATCACCCCATCTCACGGAAGCTGCCTGAATTATTAGCTGGAGCAAGCAAATATAGAAATGGTGCAGACCATGGAGGAAGAGTTTGCGGCAACTGCATATGAGCTTCTTTCAGCTTTGGATCGGAAGATGAGCAGAAATTTCAGCAATCTCCTGCTAATACTATGGGGGGAAGATGAGGAGGACCTTGACCCGGATACGGAGGGTCTTGACACTAGTGCGGCAGAAGATAGGCGAATGCTAGAATCCTTCCCTGAGACGGAACATTCTTTAATGACAACACGGCCTGCAGGCATGCAGACAGCATCGCTAACAACTAGCCGCAGCACCTCTAGGATTCTAGTCGACAGTTCCAAGTTCCTGGATCCCTGCGACTCTAACCTGTGCCCGGATAAGCCCTTGACTCCTGCATACTCCAGGGGGTTGAAGGTCCACAACATTTTTGACGCCTTTGGATATTGTTGCAGCGCAACTTACCTCTAGTTTCGTTGTGGACTGGGACCCAGCTGGTCTTGATGCTGCTATGGAGTGCTTTGGGTCTCCAGACCGTAGGGCAGTGCACGAGATGGATCAGTCTGGGTGTCGGTTAGATTGGCGATCTTTGTCTTAGCTAGGTAAGAGAATAGACTCACACGGGACATGATCTTGCCCTAGCTCCTCTGCGGATAAACTTCAGAACACCAGCACCAATGATATATACCTGGTTCCATTGTGGGGGCTTCATTCACATGCCTAACTCCCTTTGATAATGGACGCTACGACCATTTATTAAGCTCTGTTGCTTGATAATACTAATGTATTGAAATTTATGGAATGCTGATTCTGGAGAGCAACCACACTGCAGGAACACGGAATATCAACGCTTTTGCTTGTTCCTGCTGTTGCTCACAAAAGTTCAAATAAGTTATGTACCCATTTAGGCTATAATTATAGACTATTACACGAATTAACTATATAAGTTTCTTGCAATTATTAGCATTTTTTTGTGTGGCTTCACACAACTTAACCACTTGTTATCTACAGGTGGGTCCTTAATAATCTTATGGACTGTAACTGCAGCCCTTATACTATTGTTAGTACCCCTTATGATAGTTTTAATCATTACTACAGTTTTTATCTTGTTTGTTAGCTACCTGTATGGCCATTTATGGTCCTATTTAGTCCATATGTTCTAGATCTCACATCTCTACTTGCCCTCTATGTGTATAGAGGATATGAGTTATCCAGAGAGTGTTAGCTAGTTTAATTAATATTTTCAACAGGGCCCAGAATTAAACATAGTTAATATGATTCTGTAGCTCTTTACAAGGGTAGGTGGTTGCTAGTTTAAGTAATATTGTTCCTTATGGAACTATCTGACTAGATTCACCACCTGCATTTAAATATTATACTTTAGGTATTATTTACCTTTTCTAACAGACCTTAGATCATTTTATATGTAGTTATAGTGTGTTATAAATTTAGCTGTACTCTCTCGGTCATACGACCCTAATGTAGATAAAGTTGGATATCTTATTTAAGGGTATTTTTCTTATGCTAATACTACTATTGTATACTACATTGCTAAGCCTGTGTAAGTTTGCATGGTTAATTTTTCTACTTATCTCTGGTCAAATAATACTTTTCCACAAAGACTGGACAGGGGTCTGTCATAACCCAAGTACAAGTATGTCATAAAAGAAATGTAAGGGCTTAGATATACTTATAATATACCTTGATTTTAATAAGGTAGCCTTAGTCGCACTAGTTTAGGTACTGTTACACTTTGGGTATTTTTTCCTTCCCTAACAAGTCTTAGACCATTTTTATATATGTTTGTAATCTGTCATAGAACTTAGCTATATACTCTTGATCATATGTCCCCAATGTGGAATAACATTGAATTTTGCCCTAAGCCTCCCTCCAATATTATAATACACAATTCCCTTAGGATCACTTATATGACCACTATATAAACCAATTAATATTGTTCCTCATGGAACTATCTGCCTAGACTAACAAGGAATCCTCATTCACCACCTTGCTAGAGGCATCGGCTAAAGGGACTGTCCAGCAGCTCATCAGGTCCTTTTTGTTCCCTAAGAATTGGAAATTGTTATTTACTACTATGATGACTTGTTTCGCTACTTCAGGATAAAAAGCAGATGCCTTTTTCTTTTTACTCTTTGTTTTTTTTGTGTGTTGTTTCTAATTTTAGGCTGAACTGTTTATGCTTATATATATATAGATAAGGTTGTAACACTCCCTGGGACACTGAACATTTTGCCAGATATTCCCCCGAACTCTGTGAACATTGTGTTAAGGGGCCTTTTTGTGTTTAGGTTTGCATGCAGTTATAAGTATGTCGCAGAAATTTTAGGTTGGAAATGTTTAACCATTTAGATACCTACAGTATAGCTGATGGGATTACATAATCAGCCCTACATGTTATATCTTAATTTTAGGTAGGGACTTTATAACAATTTAGACACTCATATTATTACTAATATCTCCTCTTAATTTTAGGTAGGGACTTTATAACAATTTAGACACTCATAACTAATATCTCCTCTTAATTTTAGGTAGGGACTTTATAACAATTTAGACACTCATACTATAACTAATATCTCCTCTTAATTTTAGGTAGGGACTTTATAACAATTTAGACACTCATATTATAACTAATATCTCCTCTTAATTTTAGGTAGGGACTTTATAACAATTTAGACACTCATACTATAACTAATATCTCCTCTTAATTTTAGGTAGGGACTTTATAACAATTTAGACACTCATACTATAACTAATATCTCCTCTTAATTTTAGGTAGGGACTTTATAACAATTTAGACACTCATAACTAATATCTCCTCTTAATTTTAGGTAAGGACTTTATAACAATTTAGACACTCATAACTAATATCTCCTCTTAATTTTAGGTAGGGACTTTATAACAATTTAGACACTTATATTATAACTAATATCTCCTCTTAATTTTAGGTAGGGACTTTATAACAATTTAGACACTCATAACTAATATCTCCTCTTAATTTTAGGTAGGGACTTTATAACAATTTAGACACTCATATTATAACTAATATCTCCTCTTAATTTTAGGTAGGGACTTTATAACAATTTAGACACTCATAACTAATATCTCCTCTTAATTTTAGGTAGGGACTTTATAACAATTTAGACACTCATAACTAATATCTCCTCTTAATTTTAGGTAGGGACTTTATAACAATTTAGACACTCATATTATAACTAATATCTCCTCTTAATTTTAGGTAGGGACTTTATAACAATTTAGACACTCATATTATAACTAATATCTCCTCTTAATTTTAGGTAGGGACTTTATAACAATTTAGACACTCATATTATTACTAATATCTCCTCTTAATTTTAGGTAGGGACTTTATAACAATTTAGACACTCATATTATAACTAATATCTCCTCTTAATTTTAGGTAGGGACTTTATAACAATTTAGACACTCATAACTAATATCTCCTCTTAATTTTAGGTAGGGACTTTATAACAATTTAGACACTTATATTATAACTAATATCTCCTCTTAATTTTAGGTAGGGACTTTATAACAATTTAGACACTCATATTATAACTAATATCTCCTCTTAATTTTAGGTAGGGACTTTATAACAATTTAGACACTCATAACTAATATCTCCTCTTAATTTTAGGTAGGGACTTTATAACAATTTAGACACTCATAACTAATATCTCCTCTTAATTTTAGGTAGGGACTTTATAACAATTTAGACACTCATAACTAATATCTCCTCTTAATTTTAGGTAGGGACTTTATAACAATTTAGACACTCATAACTAATATCTCCTCTTAATTTTAGGTAGGGACTTTATAACAATTTAGACACTCATAACTAATATCTCCTCTTAATTTTAGGTAGGGACTTTATAACAATTTAGACACTCATAACTAATATCTCCTCTTAATTTTAGGTAGGGACTTTATAACAATTTAGACACTTATATTATAACTAATATCTCCTCTTAATTTTAGGTAGGGACTTTATAACAATTTAGACACTCATATTATTACTAATATCTCCTCTTAATTTTAGGTAGGGACTTTATAACAATTTAGACACTCATAACTAATATCTCCTCTTAATTTTAGGTAGGGACTTTATAACAATTTAGACACTCATAACTAATATCTCCTCTTAATTTTAGGTAGGGACTTTATAACAATTTAGACACTCATATTATAACTAATATCTCCTCTTAATTTTAGGTAGGGACTTTATAACAATTTAGACACTCATAACTAATATCTCCTCTTAATTTTAGGTAGGGACTTTATAACTATTTAGACACTCATAACTAATATCTCCTCTTAATTTTAGGTAGGGACTTTATAACAATTTAGAAACTCATAACTAATATCTCCTCTTAATTTTAGGTAGGGACTTTATAACAATTTAGACACTCATATTATAACTAATATCTCCTCTTAATTTTAGGTAGGGACTTTATAACAATTTAGACACTCATATTATAACTTATATCTCCTCTTAATTTTAGGTAGGGACTTTATAACAATTTAGACACTCATATTATAACTAATATCTCCTCTTAATTTTAGGTAGGGACTTTATAACAATTTAGACACTCATATTATAACTAATATCTCCTCTTAATTTTAGGTAGGGACTTTATAACAATTTAGACACTCATAACTAATATCTCCTCTTAATTTTAGGTAGGGACTTTATAACAATTTAGACACTCATATTATAACTAATATCTCCTCTTAATTTTAGGTAGGGACTTTATAACAATTTAGACACTCATAACTAATATCTCCTCTTAATTTTAGGTAGGGACTTTATAACAATTTAGACACTCATAACTAATATCTCCTCTTAATTTTAGGTAGGGACTTTATAACAATTTAGACACTCATATTATAACTAATATCTCCTCTTAATTTTAGGTAGGGACTTTATAACAATTTAGACACTCATATTATAACTAATATCTCCTCTTAATTTTAGGTAGGGACTTTATAACAATTTAGACAACTCTTCAATAAGAATTTTTTATTATAAGTATTTTTATGGAATATAAAAACTGAAGACAAGTCATTTGAATTTTTTACATATTCAGTCTCACACGTTATAATATATTGAGGATTTAACACTTTAAGATTGAATAGTTATGTTTAACTGAATTTGTGTGATAATGTATATTTTTTTACTGTTTAAATTCGATATATACTAATTGGGCATATTGAGTATTCTAATACTATTTCTCTAAATGAAAGGCTCACAATAGTATGTCTGTCTTTAATTCAACTGATGTTAAAGGTCTGTCCCTTTAAAATTAGTACCTGGAGCCTACACACCTAATGACAAGGGTGTGTTTAAATAGGCTTGTCTGTGAGAAGCAAAATATGTCCATGAATAAGGCTAATACTATTTGCTGAAACGCGTAGGACGATTCCTTATTTTGTTCCAGGTTGCTGGGACTATTTTTGTGTTTTACTTTTTTTATTTTGCACGGTTTTTCCAATAAAATTTAAAATTTGAACTCACGCCTGGGAGGTTTGTTGGATTTCTTTTGCTATGTTATATGTTGAAGCTACTCTATTTTAGCTACCCTCCTTTACTGGTCTGTTGGGGTAAACTAAGCGTGGCCAGAAACCTAATCATAGGTTACAATGTTTTAGACATAAAAGATATACTGAAAGTCTCTGGTGCATCACCTGTTATATATTGTGAACAAAACGTTGCTTTGGTATAGGGCCCATACCCAGGTGCTAAAATGTGTTGCTAAATAATGTTAATCACCAGCTGGTTTACAATAATTATAAGTGACAGCATTTGCCCATATCACCTATATCTGCATCACGATATACTGGAGCTGTTTTAATGACAACACACTAGTAAGCTATATTTTTATTCTATTTTAGTATATCTGTGTGCACAGTGAGGTAGAGATTACATATTGTACCCTGTGCTGGATAATCTACATTAAAAATTTCCCCAAGAGCTATATGATATACCTGGTGAAAAGTGTAGCTTTTTATTTTCGCCCCTAGAGGGGAGTAACGGTTCAGATATGATTAGACTACTGTCACAGCCTCCATTTCTACAGATTAGGAGGCTTTTTTATAACAAGTTGAGAGTGGGTTAGATGCTGTTCTATATGTATAATTATTTGCTGATGACTCACCTCACAGTTTTCCCACGCTTAATTTAATTCCATATGCTATTTTCCCCATAGGGTTCTGAACTGCATATATATATATATTCATATCCTATCTTGTAAGCAGGTCATTTAAATGGGGCACGTCAAGTTGCTATCACTGTCTAAATGTGAATACACTTTAATAATAGGGCTGCTTTATTCAATAACCTTATTATGCTTCAGATAGGTAACCTTTTCTTAGTATTTCACTGCCATCCTGTCTCCCTACTTGAGTAATTAGCGGCTAGGTGCTTCTACACTTGATATTAGTTTATCAGATGTTCTATATAGACGGAAATCTGGATAGTTATTGCTCTAGTGACATAGGTTAAAGATATCTCCCCTCATCCTTTCCCACTCTTGAGAGAGAGTGGGTCATATCCCTTTTCCGGCTCCGTCCAGTGGTGACAACAACCTCTCGGGGGAGATTTCATAGATAGCCTTATATTATTTTTTTTTATCAGCCCAATACCAAAGCATTAAGATATTATATGTCTCTTTGTGCCCCTAACCGAAGCCTCTTGAGTTAGTGCTAGTTTTGTTGCCTCACCTCTTTCCTTCTTCTGCTCCCCCCCCCCACACTTTTTAGCTACTGTTCACCCTTATTTTAGGTGGACAAACAGGCAGTGTTTACCCGCTATCGATATTGTAATGATATAAGTTGCTCTTATTGCTCTGCTTACAAAGAAACCGAGGACGGTTTATTAAAGTATCCAGCTGCTGACTAATATTTCCCGACTTGCCCTCTAATCTTATACATTTCGTAGGAGCAAGTTTTTATGACTCCCTATAATATGTAAATTCTCAGATAATAAATACATTTATTTTATAATCAGCTTATCACTCTATAAGATGTATAAGTTTATCTGGGTGTTCAGATTATATAAATTTGTTATGCGTTCATATAGGAAACAAAAGGAAAAAAAGAGGTAATACTGGATTATGTGTCTTTTATTTTGTATTCGCATACAATGTCCTTTATTTTCATTATGTTTTATGTGTTTTTGGAGGGATACATATAGGATGTCTGAATTAAGATGTTTCTACTCTCTTATATGAAGAGGTTTCATTGTCCAATAGATAAACAATGTCTTGTATGCAAAACTTACCAAAATGATACAAAATGTATATTCTGTTTATGTTTTTTCTTTCTCGTATTGCCTCAATAAAAAATTTTGATTATAAAAAAAAAAAGACAACGCAATAACACTCATGTGACAGCCATTAACCAATCACAGACTAGTATACGTATACCCTATCAACTTGTACACTTGCTCAGTAGGAGCTGATGCCTCAGAAAGTGTAAATATAAACAGAATGTGCAAAATGTGATAATAGAAGTAAATTGTAAATTCTCCTAAAACTGCTTCTCTATCTGATTCATGAAACTTTAGTTTTGACGTTAGTTGCCCTTTAACAGAAGCTTGTAGCCACACTGTGCTTGTGGATGTCTGTATGGTCCTCCAGGAGCTAAGGGACTTGCCGCAGGAGCCAGGGGATGATAGATTCACATAAGCACAGCTTGCTCTGTTAGTGAAGGGATTGTGCGCCAGTTAGTGCCTGGTTATTTTCATATGGAGACCAAAGTGTTCATGTTCCTGGTTCGTCTTCCTAATAACCACCTTTGCAAAGTTTCTGGACCACACTATCCTTTTAACCCTCCTGCTGAGATACTTGTTTTATTGACTGACTTTTCTGACTTTAGAACTTTGAAGCAGTACCCTGATTTACGGGATTTATTTGTCCTTCTGCTTTAATACCTGGTTCTGGATTGTACCTCCTGGTTTTTACCGATGGCTTGTTTACAGATAACGCTTCTAAACTGCTGACCACCATGAGTTGTTTATTCTTGACATGGTTTCAACCAGTAATGCAGATATCTTTATTTTTGCCTTATTTTCAAATATTCCAGCTCCATGAGTTATGTTCCATATGCCGTTTGAGTGCTCTTATCTACCAATTTGGAGAGCTTAGAGTCCGCTGAGCCTTCCACCACTGAGTATTCCGTATCCCGTGAGGTGCTCTCCCTAGATCCTATCGATTGCTACACAGGCAGGTGTCCCAAATGCTGTTACCCCTTCTCCGGAAGGTGGCTTGTTTCCTCCAGAGGTTACTGCACGGTTCCGCATGGCCATATCTATGGCATTGGCGCATTTACATATTCCAGGAAGATCTTTTCCATGTTCTCTTAACCAGGGCCCATCAGGCGTGGGATCGTCTGTGTTGGTTTAGCCCTCTGGGGAAGCAGTGTCCCCTGAGGTGTCAGGGGTACAGCCTTCGGGGCCGGGGTCATCAGATGCCCCGGCAGAGGTGAGTCTTGCTTTTCACTTTAGACTAGCGCGCCTTTGTGTCCTGCTGAGGCATGTGTTGGCAGCGTTAGAGGAGCCCAATTCTGATGAGTCGTTGGTTCCTTATTCTTCTGCTCCAGACGGCAAGCAGTGTTAGACGAGTGGAGGGATGTAGATCATGCTCCTTGTCGTCTAATTTTTTTTGTGTATCTAATTCCCAGTTCTGAGCTTTTGGAGGAATTGGGTCTCTGACTGGCTGGTCCTTTTAGTGTGTCCATTCTTCCTGGGCGTTTACCTGCGGGTGCTGCCTTCCTTTTATTTTTATCCGGTTAGTATGTATTTTATTTCTTTTTGTAAGCTCAAGACTGTTGTAGTTTTTCCCTTTGGAAAACTTTTTCTTCTCTGGGATTTGATACTGGCAATTTTGTGGTCGCAATAGTGGTTCCGCGGAAGTTATTAAAAAAAAGAGGTTGAGACATGGTTTAGGTCTCAGTCTACATGTCTACTGTTTGTCTGTTTATTTAATCTAGCCCTGCTGTGGCGTAGACCTTCATTGGCCTTGAACAGTTCTGTCTCTCCCTGTATATCAGGCTGGTCCTGGTTGGATACTAGTTATATCTGTTCCTGGGGGCCCGTATGAGACACATTGTGCCTTTGACAATGGGCTGTCTCTCTTACATATGTATGGTTGCCCCTACTTGGGCGATTCGGTTGGGCCGTCGCCTGCTAGGAGTTTTAGGATGCTCGTTCATTCATCAATTCCTTGAGCCATAGGGGCCCCCGGAGATTGATCCAGAGTGTATCTTTAGAGACTGTCATATTCTCTCAGACATTACTTTCTAGTTTGAGTTCTGATCTCCTTTGGGTCCTGCCTTCGTCTTATTTGGTGGATGGGGATCCGAGTGGCCCGTTGGGGATGAGTTTAGTCTCTGGGATACTTATTGAGATATCAGTTTTTAAGACCCTATGGGGGTATACCTGTGATTGCATCAACATTGGTGCAAGGTCATCTTCAGATGGAGTACTCTTGTGGATATTCCTCAAGGGTTATATAGTTTGGATCCGACTCCGGGTTCCGGATGTCCGGTCTTCTAACCTAGTCTTTGTCTTTGACTGGGCATTTTGGTTAGTCCATTTTCCAGATCTCATAGACGTTGGATCTGGCCGGTTGAGTAGCAGGTTTGGTTTCCCAATCCTTAGAAAATCTCCTTGTTCCTACTGGCGGCTTCTTTTTATTCCTTCAGGAGAAATTGGTATTTCTCTACTGAGCTGGCTCTAGTGGCCGGAGGGTTACCTTAGCTGACTAGCAAGCAGATTTGCAGTTTGGAGACCAGTTACAGCTTTTTGCGCCTTGCATATGGGCTAGCATGTTTTTGGGTCTTTTATTTCCTTCTATTTGGGAGAATCTGATCTACTGTATCTATCCTGTTGGCTACCCTAGAGGTTGTTTTCCTCCTCTGATCCCGTAGTTCAGTGGGGTTTGCTTCCCTGCTTTGCGTGCAGGACGTCATGAGTTGTGTCCACGTGGAAGGTTGGATTTTCATGTTGCATACCATTCTGATAGTTGTTAGTCAAGGGTGTCTCTTGGTTGAGTGTACCTTTTTCTCTGATTCTGAAGGGAAATGTGGATTGGTGTTTTGGAACCCGAGCTAGTCTCTCTGGGGTTTGTGCCTTTTCCTCTTTTCCTTTCCTGGGGGTCTCGTGGCTGGAGATTTGTTGCTGATCTCTGAGCCTGGTCGTTTTGGGAATTTTTGTTCTCCCTTGTCCTTTGGACTTTACCAGTCGTGTCGGTGCTGGGACTGTTTGCTTGGAGTAGGAGTCGGGAATTCGGACTGTTCTGTTGAGCATCGACCGTGTATCACGAGGGGCTACTGAGTGCTCCTTTCTTACATGGGAGGCCTCGCGGTGGTACTTCCCTCTGCGAGTTGCTGGTTTTTCATTCTTGGGTGCTGTCCTCCCTTCCCTTTGTTCTGATAGGGGGGGGAGTTGCTCCACACTGTTTCAGAGTTTTTCTCTCCCAGGTTGGTTCTGGCACAAATTTCCTAGCTACCTTGTTGTCCAGTTTTTGTGGGCTTGAAGCTTAGTTGGACCGCCTATCAGATGGAAGCCTGCGGCTTTTGACTGGGGCGTAAACAGATATTCATATCTGTTTTGTCTGTGCTACTTCCGGGGTTTTGTTGTCCCTCGGGTGTTCAGTTTCTTAATGCTGGATAGTGCTCTGTGGTAAGTTAGAAGGTTCTACTTGTTGTCCTCTAGGACTTCGGTTCTGGTTAGGGCTTTAAATTGGTCCCTTGGGATCCATGTAGGAGGTGGTCTGGAATTTTCCTTCCGTTGCTCTCCTCTGTCGGAGTATTTTCTACACGACTTTTATCCTATTACAGCCTTGTAGTTCGCTCCTTTTGAGTTTTGTTAGGGGCTTCTTCCTTTTCTTGCCCTTGATTTTTGGGGGTTTGTATTGGTGGTCTTTTTGGACTTCCTTGTCTGATCTTCCTTCTTCTTCTGGAAGATTGTGAGGGAGTTTTGGAGTCTCCCTTCCCATTGGTCAGGGTGAGGTTTTTCCTTGGCAGGCTTTGAGTCAGCAGGACTTTTGTCTCCTCAGTGGTTTTGTGCTCAGTGGAGTCTAGGGATCTGAGTGGTCTCTAGCAAGACTCTTTATGGTTCTAACTGATGGGCAGTTACTTGGTCCTCTTCTTTGTTTGTCCTCTTCTTTGTTTGTCCTTTCTGTGTCTGTTGACGCAGTTTTTTTTATCGGGAATTTGGGTTATATCAGGCTGTGGTGACCTCTGAATGGGCCGTCTCTGTTGTTCCCACCCATTTTGCATTCAGTGTCCTCTATAGCTTGGGTATTGATTTCCCAAAAGTAATGAATGCAGCTGTGGACTCTCCCTGTTTAAGAAGAAAAACTTAAATTATGCTTAACAGATAATTTTCTTTTCTTCTGACGGGGAGAGTCCACAGTCTGTGTTTTGTTGTTCTGGCATCTTTTTTTTCACCCTAATATTTCTCCTACTGTTCCTTGTTCTTTTGGCAGAATGACTGGTGGATGAGGGAAGTGGGGGAGGTATTTAAGCCTTTGGCTGGGGTGTCTTTGCCTCCTCCTGGTGGCCAGGTTCTGTATTTTCCAAAAGCAATGAATGCAGCTGTGGACTCTCCCCATCAGAAGAAAAGAAAATTATCTAGTAAGCATAATTTAAGTTTTTTTTACGTAAATAGTATTTATTTATTTAAATCAGATTTTATTTATATATATATATATATATATATTTAAATTGGCTTTTTTTAATTTATTTTTTTTATTTTAATTTAAATACAATTTTATAAAATAAAATGCTTTTTGATCAGCATGAGCGTGCGGCACCTGACCTGGATCTTCTTCTAGTAGGGGCAGATTACACCTTTTTGAGAAGGTCTGGGCTCAGTCCGTTCAAGATCCCATGCTTCTGAATATTGTTTTCCACAGATACCGAATAGGATTGTCATGTCCCGACGATCCGATCCTTTGCGGCTTCCTGGACTCTATTGTAATGCTCGTGGGATATTCCACTATCAGACCAAACTTGGCCAGTAGTCTTCTTATCCCGACGTCAAGTTGGAATGATAAGGAATATCCCAGAGCAGAGAGAGTTTGCAAAATGAGGTAAGCGGTACTCACAGTAGGCAGGGTAGACTTTGGCAGCAACAGGTAGGGAATCCAGCGGTATGGCAGTTCAAGGGCAAACCAATAGAACTACCGGAAAGCAGGCAGGAATCAGCAACAAGGGAATCCAGTAATTTAAAGTTCAGGGATAAACCAATAGAATGGTCAGGTAGGTAGAGTTTGGCATCAGTATAGCAATCCAATGGTTCAAGGGTTAAGCAAGCAGAGTAGTCCGACAGGCAGAGTTTAATAACGTTATGACAATCCAGTACTTTAGGGGTTAGGAAGGCAGAGTAGTCAGACAGGCATCGTTCAATAACAGTAAGGCAATCCAGTATACACTAACACCCAGGAGCACACTAAGTAACACCTATACTTGGGCAGTGATAGGTAGAAAGTGAGCAACTTGCAGGATTCGCGCCACAGGAGATCCTGACTGGAGAAGGAAAGAAACCTGCGGCGATGACGTCAATGCCGCACGCACACAGGATCCGACTCTACCCTTGGCAACAAGCAAGCACCGCGTCCCTAGCAACAGCCATAGCCCCCCTCTTAAGGGTTTCCAACGGGAACCAGAGTACGCCTCAAAGGATGAGCAGAATGGAATCCGGAAACCAAAGATGGAGCATGCACATCATGGGCAGAAACCCAGGAACGATCCGCCACAGAGTAACCCTTCCAATGTACAAGATACTGCAGTTGTCTGCGCCTGTATCTGGAGTCCAGGATCTTAGCAACCTCATATTCAGGGGCACCATGGACCAGGAGCGGAGGATCTCAGAGCCGGGTATATCTTTTCTTGATGTAAGGCTTGAGTAGTGAGATGTGGAAGACTGGGTGTATGCACAGGGTTTTTGGCAAGGCCACTTTGTAGGCAACAGGAGACAGTCTTTTAAGGACTTTGTAAGGACCGATAAAACTAATTTGTGACTGGGTTGACGTAGACGAATATGTCGAGTAGAGACCCAAACACTTTCACCTACCGAGATGGCACGTACAGAAGCTCTATGATGATCAGCAAACCTTTTGTATCTAGAGACAGCTGAACGTAATTGAGAGTGAATACGTTGCCACTAAGTGGTGAGATTAGTAACGTGTCGGTCTGCAGCAGGAACCCCTGTGGACTGAACAGAAAGAGGGAAGACACAAGGTTGATAACCTGCTGCGGCTTAAAATGGAGAACATTGTAGAGAGGAGTGCCAATGAGTGTTCCTTGCCAGCTCAGCTAGGGGTAACAACTCAGACCAGTTGGTATGGAGAGTATTAACAAAGTTTCTAAGATAGGCCTCGAGATCCTGATTTACTCTCTGTTAGCCCATTAGTCTGAGGATGGTAGCCAGAAGACAAGAAAACAATGGTTCCAATCAACTTGCAAAAGGCTTTCCAAAAAGTAGAGATGAATTGTGGACCGCTGTCGGAAACAATACTCACGGGGAAGCCATGAAGTCGTACCACATGCAACAGAAGAAGAGACGATAGTTCTTGGGCAGAAGGCAGTTTCTTTAGGGTTACAAAATGAGCCAGTTTGGAAAATCGATCCACCATAACCCAGATAACCGTATGATAGTCAGAAGGATGGAGGTACACAACGAAGTCCATTGTTATGTGTGTCCATGGTTGTATGGGAATGGACAACGGTTGGAGCAAGCCAGGAGGCATGGATCGGGGAGTTTTGTTGGCAGCACAAGTCGTACATGCTTTCACATAATCCTGAGCGTCAAGGTTTGAAGTAGTCTGTATACTGGCTATGGGAATACGGGGCAAAGGAGTGACTGTAGCAAGGCAGGAGTGGAAACAGGAGGAACCCCAGGAAGCCAGTTGTCCCTCAGCCCAGTCGAACTGTGGATTGTGTACCCGAAGCCAAGGAAGATAAAGGATGACAGACTGTGCTGGGGAATGAATGACCTCAAACTGTAGCTGTTCGGTGTGAAGAACTCCCACAGTCAGGGTCAGGGGTGCTGACTCAAAATGGATCAAACCTGAACCAAGAGGGGTGCCATCCAGTATAGTTATCTTGAGACAATGTCTTTTCTGCAAAAGAGGCAAGTCAGCTTGAATCATGAAGCGGTGATCCAGCTGCCCCTGAATCGATAAAGGCTTGAGTGTGGACAGTATTCTGAAGGAAAGTTAGGGTTACAGGTACCAGAATCCGAGAGGAGTGAGGGGATTTAGTAGAGATCATGCTTAGAGGTACCCCTGCGTTATCCCCTAAGCATTGGCTTTTCCTGGCCGAATATCACAGTCCTTTAGTTGGTGGGAGTTAGACCCACAATAAAAGCATAGTCTCAGTCTCCTTCTCCTCTGTCTTTCAGACTCTGAAGATTTGAAGGAGGAGAGAGCCATAGGTTCCTCCACTGAGGTAACTGGAGCTGTTGGAGAGGTAGCGGATGCTGCTGAAACTGGGTGAACAGGAGGACGAGATGGAAGGACCCTCCTTGTTCTGTCTCTCTCGGCTTGCCTTTCCTGAAAGCAAGAGTCCAGACTGATAAGTGAGTTAATCTTTGATGTGTTCATGCAGACCCCTCCTAAAGGCTGCCTTGAGAGCACTGCCATCCCAAGTGGTTTCAAGTGCCAAGGTGCAAAACTCGATGGCAAATTGTGCCACAGTTCTATTGCCCTGGCGGAGATCCAGGAGAGAATATTCTGCAGCAGAGGTACGGCGAGAAGCCCCAAACACAGAAGATAAGGCAGAAGCAAACTCATCAGCATCATGCAGGGGTGTAGTGTTCTGTTCCAAAAGGGGAGAGACCTAGGCTAGGGCCTTGCCCTTCAGCAAGGAAATGATAAATGTGACCCTTGAATGATGAGACTGAAATGTGTGAGGATCATTACGGAAGTGCAACCTGCATTGGTTTAGAAACCCCCTGCAATCAGTAGTACCTTCATACTTGTCAGGCAATGGTATCCGGGGGAAACTTCTTGTAATGCAGCTAATTTCCCGTATGAGGGTTCTGGAGTGATTAGGATCACAACTACAGAATACCTGTAGCTTGAACTTGATAGTGGTAAAATTTAGGATTGGTCCCTTTAAGAGGGTTAAGATTATTTGGTTAGATAGGAGAGAGTAGGATTCTCCTGTAAAAGTTCAGTTGAAAAGACAAGCTTATTTTACATATGCAGCAATTGATGTTACCGGAATATTGGGTTAAACTTGAACAGTCTCTTATTATACTCCCAGATTGCTGTATGTAGCACAGGTAATAACTGTAAAGAACGGTTAATTTACTCACAATTCTGAGGGTGTGACTCTTTGCTCCAATCAGATGCGTGGCTTATCCGGAGCTTGTATCTTGGAGGCTGCGTCGTTGGAGAGCTCTGTTAGTTGCGGCCGTGACGTCACACTGGGGGTGTGAGTCTGTGCACCAATCCGGTGCGAGGAAAAACGGCAGCTCGAGTGAGAGAAAAACTTAGCCGTAAGTCTCCTTTGTGGTAGTGAAAACCGCAATAAACAGCAGGTGATTTATAGTAGTAAAAGTTACCAAGTAGCAGCTTGATGATGATGGTAGAAAGAGAGGGTTATTAGACTTCACTGCAGGTTACTCTGGAAAGAGCTGAAAGCTGTGTGTTAAGCTGTAAATGCGGCATAGCAGGGAAGTCCGGTTTCTTGAATGACCCAAATACTGAAGATAATGCAGAAATGAAAGCATCAGCATCGTTCAGGAGTTGAGCGTTCTGTTCCAAAAGGGGGAGAGACCCAGGCCAGGGCTTTGTCTTTCAGTAAGGAATTGATAAAGGTGACCCTTGACTGATGAGACTGGAAGGTGTGAGGATCATTGCGAAAGTGCAGCCTTCACTGGTTAAGAAAATCCTTACAATCAGTAGTACCTTCATATTTCTCAGGTAATGGTATCCCGGGTATACTTTCAGAAGCAGGGGAAGAAGTTGCAGTACTAGGAGCAGAGACTGGCGGTGCAACAACAAGAGCAATATCCTTCGCTGCAACTAGTGAGGAGAGCTGAGCGGTTATAGCCTCTAGTTTAGAATCCACACTCTACAATTGTACGGTATTGGTGCCCAACATCTGTCCTTGAAGATACACTGCCCTTGCTACCTCATTTGGGTCCATGGCCCAAGTATAATGTAATGCTCATGGGATATTCCACTAACAGACCAAACTTGGCCAGTAGTCTTCTTATCCCGGCGTCAAGTTCAGGGATAAACCAATAGAATGGTCAGACAGGTAGAGTTTGGCATCAGTATAGCAATCCAATGGTTTAAGGGTTAAACAGGCAGAGTGGTCAGACAGGCAGAGTTCAGGAACAGTATGGCAATCCAGTACTTTAGGGGTTAAGCAAGCAGAGTAGTCAGGCAGGCAGATTTCAATAACAGTATTGCAATCCAGTGCTTTAGGGGTTAAGCAAGCAGAGTAGTCAGACAGGCAGAGTTCAATAACAGTAAGGCAATCCAGTATACAGTAACACCCAGGAGCACACTAAGTAACACCTATACTTGGGCAGTGATAGGTAGAAAGTGAGCAGCTTACAGAGGTGTAGGATTCGCGCCACAGGAGATCTTGACCGGAGAAGGAAAGAAACCTGCAGCGATGACATCACCCCCTGTACGCACACAGTAGCCGACTCTACCCTTGGCAACGAGCAAGCGCCACATCCCTAGCAACAGCTAGAGCAGCATGACATCTATGCTGTAGTGTCACGTTGTTTAGCAAAGGGACACACATTCGTGGCCGTCTCTTCCTGATGACGTCAGTCAGCCTATATCCTCCCGGTGTTCTGGAGATTCGACGCCTGTTTGTTGGACTTAGTTCCGTTGCTGGCTTCCTTTACTGAGTGAGTACTTCTGTTACTGGACCTCTGCCTGCCTGACATTGCCTTTGCCTAATACCTTATCTGCCTAATTGTTACTGGACCTCTGTCTGCCTTTGCCTATAAACAGTGTCGGCTGGCCGCACGAAACTCCTCACCGAGCGCCTCCAGGGCTTGCAGTAGTGACGTCAGATGCCACGGATGGAGGCTTGAGGGCAATGCAAGAGGGTAAAGGTGCAATGCTCAAAATAACAGGAACCAACTGCTTGCCAAAATAAAAAATAGAAATAGAGCAGCACAGCAGTATTATTGAAACAGGAAACATTTATTTCACACGTATGGCAAACATGCAAGAATAGGACAAACCGTCTGACATGTTTCGTGCCCTCTAGTGGCGCTTCATCATAGACTAAAGACAATACACTGAAGTCTACCTTATATAACCACACAGGTAATTACAAATTAGCACCTGGCACTTATATAAAACACACAGTTAAAAACAAATAAACTTCACGTATCATACAAGTTCTCAATAATGAGCCACTGGTCAGAAATAGCAAAAAAAGAAAAGAAATACCCAGATATCAGCCAATAAATACAATGTTAAACATTAATTTATAACACCACATAATTCCATATATTTATATAATTCATAATACATGGTTTATGATCTATTATGTTCAGATTCTATATTTCCCTTATATTGTGCTGAATACACCATTTCCTAATGGAAATATATATATATATATATGTGTATGTTAAGAGATACATTTCTAAAAAATATATACATAGATAATAATCATAATATGCTATGCTGATTTAAGATGGCACAAATGTGGCCTAATCCTAAGACCAGATTCAATCACTCAAGGCAAACGATAAGGCCCCATTTGAATAAGTAGATAACTCAAAATACACAGCTTTATATATTATATATAGTACTAACATTAAAGATCTTATGATGTACCATATGACTTCAAACTTGTGAATAATGAAGATATTAGACTTATTAAACAAAGTAGCTGATATCCCACTCAAGGTTTAAACCCGTTGGGGTTCTGGATTTAAGTTTATATATCCAGAACAGCTCTTTTCTGTCTAATATCTTGTACCTATTACCACCTCGAGTGGGGATTTTGGCCACATCAATAATTTTCACAGTGAAGTCTCCCTTGTTGGTAAAATGAAAAAGATTAAAATGTCTAGCCACCACAGAATCCTTGTTGTAATTTTTTACATCATTTACATGCTCTCTAATCCTCGTATTGACCTCCCTTGTCGTTTTTCCAACATATTGGATATTACAGTATTTGCATTCCAACATGTAAACTGCAAATGTGGTCTTACAATTAGCATAAAACAAGATATCATATGTCTCATTGTGTACTGAGGATCTGAGCATATTTGTGACCTCCATCATGTCACAAGTTAGACATGTTCTCATACCACATCTGACGTTGCCTTTCCTGCTAAGCCAATTTGCACCCTACGTCTCAAAGTGTCAGTAACACAACTCAGGGCCAATTTAGAGGCTAAAGTAACAGGTTTCTTGGATACAATCAAACTTGCATCCTTCAATATATTTCTGCAAGACATTATCATTTGCCAAAATGGGTAAATTCTTTTTCAAGATCTTAACTATTTGAGGGAATTGAGCCATGTATTTAGTTGTGAACACTATTTTGTCCTCAAAGGTATTGACAGGTTTTTTTAGTTCCACTATTAGTAAATCTCATTAACCCAACTTCCATTATAGTATGTTGTAATTTACTCCTTTCATAACCTCTTGCTGACAATCTCTCAATCAATTAATCAGACTGCTGTTGGAATATAGCATCAATTCTGGTGTTACGTCGTTACCTAATAAACTGTCCCCTTGGAATGGCACGGATTAGGTGTGCAGGATGGCATGAACTAGCATGCAATATAGTGTTACCAGCAGTTGGTTTTCTGAATGTTCTGGACACTATTTGCCTATTCTCCACATCCCCCTCCAATGTCACATCCAAGAAGTCAGTGCTAGTACAGCTATATCCCCCAACAAAGGTTAGACACACATCATTATCGTTCAAAAAACCAAGGAGATGGTCAAAAGAAGCCTTATTAAGAGGTCCATCAATGATTATAATCAAATCATCGATGAATCTTCTATAGAAGATTATATTCTTAGTATTCTCAGTATTGTCAATGTTATAAAGGAATCTCAACTCCCAGAATCCAACATACAAATTGGCAAAACAAGGGGCGAATTTCGCCCCCATGGCTGTTCCACAACATTGTAGGTAATAGTTATCATTGAACATCAGGAAATTATGAGTTAATACAAACTCAAGTACAGAACAAATGAACATTTTAACCTCAGAATTATATGCTGTAAATTTATCAAGAAAAAATCTTGTTGCCCTCAGGCCTAAAGTGTGAGGTATACATGTGTAGAGCGAAGCAATATCTACAACCGCCCACGAATATGTACTTTCCCATTCAACAGTTCTCAGACATTCTAAAAGATGGGCCGAATCTCTCAAATAACTATACAAATTCCTTACCAATGGCTGAAGGACTGAGTCTAACCACTCAGATAGTGGTTCAAGCAAGGACCCGAGACTATGGCCCTACCTGGAGGCCGCTCGGGGTTCTTGTGGACTTTGGGTAGGTAATGGAACAATGGTGTAACCGGAAATTCTGGAACTAGATAAGAGATATCCTCTTCTCTGAAAATACCCAAATGAATACCATCATCCAAAAGCATTAGTAACTGTCAGTTAAAGCTGGTTGTGGGATTACCACTAAGTAATTTATAAGTTGATGTATCACTTAATTGACGTAGAGCCTCTCCAAAGTAATCTTCTTTATTAAGAATCACAATATTTTCTCCCTTGTCTGAGTTTCTGATTACTATTTCATGGTTACTTTGGAGAGACTCCAAAGCCAACCTTTCACACATTTTCAAATTCTGTTTAACTGGTTTCTTGGACACAGCTAATTCAAGTAATTCTTTTTCAACACACTTCTGAAAACTATTTAATGCACTACCCCTAAATTGTACTG